>NC_051181.1:114178596-114247072 GCF_013339695.2 Rhipicephalus sanguineus
AGAACACATTATACACACTAAAAAAAAAAATTGGCGAAGCTTGCACTAAGAACTAAGCCGCGCAAGCCTTGAAACAGCGAAACTGGACGATTCTGAAGACTCACCTGGTTGCTTCTAGGTTGTTCCTAGGCCTTAGCTAGGTGATGAGGGCTGCTTCTAGGTTGCTTCGAGGTCGTTGCTATAGGCTTTAGCTATAGGTGATGCGAAGTTGTTTCTACGTTGATTCACAGCGCACAGAGGCTCGAGTTAAACCACACACAGTCGCAGGTACGACACGGATGTCCAAAATCCAGAGAGAGGAATTAGCGCTGAAACCAAGCGTTCGTACCTCTCAGATCTACGGGCAGGTTGTCGTTGGCGTAGGCCTTCCATCGCTTTGGGGTCTTCTCGCAGCCGCGTTGCCTTTCCGGTTCCCTAATGATGGGCTAACTGTTGCCTTCCTTTTTAGTGGACCAGTGGGGAGGAGTGGGATTTACCCAATTTCTGTGGCACATACCCGTTTATGATGATGACAGTTTTCTGACACGCCGCGCAAATTTCTGTGGCACATACCCGTTTGTTGGGCTAACTTTTATCTTCCTCATTTTAAGTGGACCAGTGGTGAGTAGTGGGACTTACCCTGTTTCTGTGACACATACACGTTTATGAATCGTGATACGGTATACATATTACGCCAGTTTAAGCAGCTTCGCTGTTAAAAACACAAACACACATATAAAAGAACACCATCATAACGTAAAAGTAAAACAGAGCTTCGCTTTCAAGAGTAGAACGCGATAGCGTAATGCGACCGTGTTGGTATCGTCTTCCCAATCGCTAGCCTCGCTTCGCTTCTCGGTGGAGACCTAAACCGTACCGCAAGGAAAGCCATTGCGCGGACACCCTCCTGCTCCAATATCCATGCATGCGGCGCGACGAAACACGGCCGCACGGCTGGGCGGTGCCGTTTAAAAGCATGCTCGTGGGCTCTTTGCGCCATCTCGCGGGTTTTCTGTCAAACCGCTGAACAACCTCCGAGATGTGCGTACCACCAACACTAAATAGTGTATATAAATAGCTCGCCGTTAGTATGCTAGATGATACATGCGTGGTGGCCGAGCGGCTATACGCATCGCTCCACGGAGCGAAGGGTCGCAGGTTCGACTCTCCGGTCTGACTCGAACCGAATATTTTTTTATTATTTGTTTATTTGCATCTGCATCGAATTTTCGCTCATGGTCAACGCTGATTTCTCGCTCACTACCGAAGACGACGCCGCCGACACCAGAATTTCTGCGAAACGAGCTCTTTAACGCTATCGCGGTAAACGTCCTAAATTTACTTGATGTCTATTTGATGACATTGCGGGGATGGCGAGCACTTACCTACCCCAGCTGCTTTTTTGCGCAGACGCTCAAAGTGACCTGTCTTCCGCATGTTCCATTTGACAACCATGAATGTGCTGCCGGCGAAAGTCTGGCGTTCGCGTCCTTGGAGGTTCCGGGCAACGCGTACCGAATTTCTTCACAGCTCCTGGATTCATAGAACGACAGAAAGTTGATCTAGTTAGTAAGTACTCACCACAAAAGATCGTGGGCCTGTAAAGACGGACAGGCAGAGAGAGAGAGAGACGACTTTATTAGATGCCATACTTTAATAGCGGCCATACAGTCATCGCACGCGGGTTGATGTTATCGCATGCGCCCGCCGTGCGACGGAGATGACCGGCTCATCTCATCTTCGCTTCAGCCGCGTTCGTCGCCAATGCTCGCGAGATTTTACCTGCCGATAGGACATACGATGCGCGGAGTGAAGTTATCAATTTGAACATTATACGGAAAATGACGGCGACGCCAACGGCGACGTAAAGAACCCGTCGAGAGTGTCCATATAATTGCTATCGCAATAAAATTTCTATATCTGGCGCACCTTATTCGACGCTTACCTCTCGCATTCCACAGATTACTTCTTTTCCCTACTTAAAGGAGTGGTGACAGAAAATTTGTGAACCTCTGCTTTTTGCTCTTAATTAATGGCTACTGACTCGATAATAGCGGCAACGAAACTCATTTGCCCCAGCGCGAGACGAATGTTTAATTATATGCTCGTATGTTACGACCGGAGGCAGTTTCGATTTCGAAGAGCACTCGGTAGCCCCGTGACGTAGATGGTCTACTTGGTAAACAAGACCGCAAGAACCAGTGACGTCACTGGCCAGCTTCTGCTATGTTGTCAGTGCTGCTGTTTCGTTTGCGGTGTTGAGCAGGTGTTGTGCGTTGCGAGTGCTTGTTTCCTCGATTGTCAAACTACGTTGCTTATCTAGTGCGGCGATGGACGAAAGAGCTGGCAGGAGTGTAAAAATCAGTAAGAAAAGCTCGATTCACTTTGCGAATCTTGCCGGTAGCTGCGATTTTGTTCTTGTAGTCGTTGTCCAACTGAGACGACGTTTTCCGCCAGGCTTGGAGTAGGCGCAGCATTAGACGTGCTGAAACATATTCGCTCCGATCATTCGTAAAGTAGCAGGATGAGAAGTGACGAAGGAAGCATTGAAATCACAACATTGGCACTCTGTAACAGTGTTTATGCGTAACATGCAAATGACGTGATGTACGCTTTACTGACTCGTATTTATATCAGGCAACGCCGCGTTCTCAAGGCATACCAATCCCACGTACGCACGTCGGAGGGTCGAAGCAGTTATCTGTCCACTACGCAATATGATCCCGGCAGCAGAGAGCTTTAGTTCGTCTGTAGACTTCCTATCGTTCCTGTTGACGGCTGCAGCAGCAGCAACTGCGTACAACTGCGGAGCCCGTAGCGACATCTTGTGGCGTTTTGTCCAACTACAATAATTTATTTTTTCGATTTTTTCCGTCGCGTTGTAGTTCTTGTCGGGAAAAAAAGCAATGGGAATACTGTGAGTTGCTAATTATCTCACTGCAAATGCTTTACATGGAATCAGTAAGCGGGTAAGTCGCTGCGATGTTATATTGTAGGTCTCTGGTTAGGCTACGCATCATCAGGTGTCGCTACCAGCTTTGTCGGTCTCCTACACGCCTCCGGTAACCCGGCCAGAACTCGTGACGTACGTGGTATCCACTCAGTGACCTCATCGTCTTTTGCTTATATTTCCGATCCGGCACTTTCACGAACTTCAAAACTCAATTAAAATACCTTTTAGGCTGTATTTGTGGCTGATATTGTACAGATGACACCTATATGCACCCATTAGTGTGATTCAACAGTCAAATTGTGTCCGAATTTTTGTGTCACCACTCCTTTACTGTTTCTGAGACTCTCGAGTACTTTAATATCAACATAATAAAAAATATGCTGGTTCACAGCGTTACGGCCACAGATTGATGGAGTGGTGCAGTGACAGCTGAATTATACATATGTTTTGTAGCACCTCCTCTCGTAGGTTTGTGAAATTATGTAGTTCGTACTTGCCTGTTTATACGAATTATGGTGGACGATTTCAGGGTACTCTGTCCTCTACCATAGATGAGCTTTTTACAGCTGTGCCATGTTACTCTATGGCTGTGCCGGATTGCATACGAAGAAATAACCTGTGTGTGCAGAAAATGTAAGGATGATTTACAGTACCGGAGACGAGCACACACTTAGAACTATTACGACTACTGCATCGTTCTGTGGCTGCTTGGCAACTTTCTAGGCTATTACTTTCAAACTATTTCTTCTAGAAGCCATTGGAATAGCCTTTAGAAGAGCTTTTTAAAGGCTATTGCTTTTCATAAGCAATTATCGTTGAGAACTTCTGCAGTTTGCTTTTGTTTTCCCTTCCTGACAAAATCCTTAATATTCTCGTGTAAAACTACTGCGTCGTAATATCACTTTTAGTGCATCATCATTTGAGGGCTACTTTCCTCGGCCAATCCCGCATCTGTAACGTAACGCGTTTTAGTCCGTAGGAATACATGTAGTCTTACGTAGGCATAGGAAAATGCCACGTCACTGCAGAAGTAAAGCAGAACAGCGCATTAGCCTCATTTACCGTACAGCAAGCGGCATGAAGAAAGCAGGGCAGCACTGCTATCGTGAGAAGGTACTATACCATACAGTCGGCGCACCAAGTCATTTCACCATACAGTCGGCGAAGAAAGAAAGCAGTACAGAACAATTGCCGCAGCAAGTAACTATGCCATACATGCCAGTGTCGGATTAGCTGAATCATTGCTAATATGAGTTAGTGTTGGCTAATGATGGCTAGACTTGGCTCAATTATGGCTAGCTTCGGTGAGTGTTAGGGGTGAGCACGGTGTAAGAAACGCCAGCTGGCATTGGCTAATGCTAAGTAATGTGGTCATACCTCTGTTAAACAGTGAAATTCAAAACAATGCATACGGACTATCGAGAACTACCAGGAGCGAGTTTCTGCTGCAATTTTAATTTTACATAACACCGTACATTGGTTCAGTGTTCGAGGGATAGTTACGTCCTGTGGGTACGGTTTACTATTTTCATTCTTCATAGAAATATAAAGGTGCAGTCTGGGTCTCGCTTGCGATAACGTTTTCTCCGTAATAACATTTCTGATAACAGCACTTCTAAGTGCGCATCCCGACGTCATTATCGTCAACGCTTGTTTTTTTTAAAGCTCTTGTTGAAATGAAAAGTCAGGTCAACAGAACCGTTAGATAAAGTTCCCGTCTTTTCAGTAAACTCGATTAGATAAAAAGAAAAACCGAAACAACTGCTCGCCCGAAGGACCACCTCCGACTATCAGAGAAAAAAAAATCGACGTTGAACTCCTTGTTGCATTACACCTTTTTTTATCTCATTTACTTACCTCTCGTTTTTGATTCCTCTTATCCGTTCGCTCTGCTTCTGGAACTAACTTAAAGTTTAGCCTACTGTGAAAAAATTTTTTTTCCTCCAACTTGTTCAGTCAAAAGCTGCGGAAATCTCTACGGAACAACCGAGAGGAATGGGATTTTTCGGCACGACGAATCACCGTGCGCAATCACTTCAGGTAATGATATTTCTTTTGCGTTCTCGACAAAAGCAAACGCGAAACGAAACGCTACTTGTGATATTGTAAATTTTTTACATGTAACTTGTATTTAAAATTTGAGCGTTGGGTAGTTACCGAACTGCGTGACTCTTGAGTTGCTCCGCTCAAATGGCGTTGCAATCCGACTGATAGCAATAAGGCTTCAGATTTCTTGCGCTATTTTTTCTTCTATGAGGAGACGACTACGAAGATTGCTCTGCAATCACTCGACAGCAGGCTTGAAGCTCCATGGCAAACGGATGGTACATCAACAAGCATCTCGAAGCTCAGAAACTTGTTCTGTTAAAGAATTCTATTTTTTCTTCCTCGGTGTCTAAAGCAAGTCAGGTTTACGGCTTTCCGGTGCATGACTTACACTTACCAGCACACCTGCATTAACTTGTCCTTTGCTTCACTGTGCAGAAACTAGAAACCTAAAAGTGCGCGCTGCATTGTGGGTTGGCCTTCTACGCGAAGATATTTGCAGGATTACCTAAGCGGATTTCGAGTTGATCAGAAATACGGCAGGAAAGTGTCGCTTCAATATTCTTTTTTCTTTTTTTGTTTAGTTAATATTTTCTTTGTAACAAAGTTGCCTTTCTCGGTGAAAGCACAAAAATATCTATCCAAGCAATCGCTACTTTAAAAATATAATATAAGATTAGAACACGAATGGGTTTCCTTTGACTAGGTTCCTGTTACGGAGGGGCGCTGCGAAGTCTGCGGCGGGAATTCCCCTCTCCTACACCGCCGCTGCAGGTCGCGACTGCGGCTCTTCTTGGCACAGGCGTCAGTTCAGGTGGGAGAGGTCACGTGCTCTCCGGAGATGGCTTTTGCGGACGCCAGCTGCGTGCGCGCATTCGCCAACCTATACAACAACCGTTGTCTCGTGAATATATCTTGCGACGAGTTTTGGGCCGTCACAGTTAAGGCCACTTATTGCATGCTACTATACCAAGTAGCTTCTCATTACGATTAAAATGTCCAATTCGGTGCATTATTCTGAGGGGATCTAAAGAAAATGCGGGTCCTGATAAGTTCAGTAGCCGCCCGCTTTTTGAATAACCTTCGAACATGAAGAAACCTTTACGAAAGAATTAACTAAAGGGGCAGCAATGGTGAAGCAGCAGCACACAACCCGACGAAGAAGGCAAATAAAAAAAAAGAAACAACATAAGAAGACCACTGGGTCTAAGCGCCTAATTTTGCTGTACTATTATGGCCATTCTCCCTTGCCACAGATTTCACGCAACCGACGTTATTTCAGAGATGACAGCCCACAATGGAACCGAAACAAGAAAGTAAGAGAGGGGGTGGGAAGGGGGGTACATAACAGCAGCGTGTTTTAGCGTGAGAACACTATTTCTACACAATCGCGGCAGCCTTCATTCCACGCATGAGCAATCGTGCGCGAAAGTAAGAAGAAAATAAACATATAATGCCCAATAGCAACAGCGAAAGAAAGAAAGAAAGAAAGAAAGAAGAAAGAAAGAAAGAAAGAAAGAAGAAAGAAAGAAAGAAAGAAAGAAGAAAGAAAGAAAGAAAGAAAGAAAGAAAGAAAGAAAGAAAGAAAGAAAGAAAGAAAGAAAGAAAGAAAGAAAGAAAGAAAGAAAGAAAGAAAGAAAGAAAACTGAGGACTAGATAAACCGTCTGGACCTAGGAGGCATACCGAATCACAAAAAGAAAAAAAGCAGACAAGGAACTTACGGCTGTGAACGCATTTCACGGATAACCGCTTCCGGACGCAGTAAAAACAAAAAAGCGCGCGTATCTAAAGTCTCGCAGTAAAAAAAGGAAAAAAAAATGTCGGCGAAGAAAGAACGTAACAGAGAAAGCCTAAACGATGGTTTTGGGCTCTGGTGCATTCGTCGCGTCTGCCGTTCGCTTGCTTCCCGGCAATCTGTTGGGCAGCCAAAGCTTTTACCACATCTCCTAGCGAATGCACGTTTATTTTATTGCTGTTGTTATTTACTTTTAGACAGAAACAGGCGTAAAAGCGTTTACGCCCCAGCTGAAAAGATGGCGCCTCCATTCGCATCATTTACCCGCCAGTCTCTAGGGGGCTGTCTCCAATCCCGTGTTTATAGTTTCGCTGCTTTTTTGGTAAATCTATGTGTGCTCTTATTGCAGGTAAACTGTATGATCCTTCCTACTTTTATAGTGTTTTCCTGTTACTCAGTGCGGAGTTTGTGTGAACTACTCGTGCCTACGCTTCAATATAAATATATATTTTTCGCACTGCCTTGGGTTCCCTTACTTGCTCTACGAGTTGTACGTTTGTAATGCATACTGCGCAACTTTCGAATTTTTTGTGAGCTACGCTTGAGCTCCATTATGACTTTAACGGCGTCCTATTTTCTAAATGCTTTACATTTTGCTTGTTGATATCTGAACTAGATTTGTTAAATGCGAAACAGCGCAAAATGAAAGGACAAAGCACCAAAGATGAGAACTACACAAGCAAGCGCTCCTTCTCATCTTTGATGCCTGATCCTTCTTTTTTTTTTTTCGCTGGTCCGCAGTGAACCATTACAAACTGGCCCAGCTTACGACGCTTCCGTGAACTATACTTCTTACGCATTGCTTGGATATGAGCCGCTCAATTGTATACGTTAACACAAAAGTGTTTTGCATTACGCTTGGAACAATATTTTCGCGGATCCATGCCCTCAAGTTGTTCTCCATAGAGTAGCTGTTCGCGCAGGTCTAAGGAGACAGTTTCGCGGAAAGCGATTCATTAGCAGAGCTTGAAATGGAGGATGAACACATTGTTTAGGATTCCCTGCCTAAATCTCGGCACCTTCCCACGAGTGCCCCGCGTCATCTTTTGTATAAAAAAAAGAACATCAAATGTCTGGGCTCGCACATTTTCTTTTGTTTCCTTTTCTCTTTTGTTTCCTTTCTTTTTGCAATCCCCCTCGCTGAATCATAGACGAGAAAAGTGTTTCTAACGTCGTGAAAAGTCCGCAATTGAGCTGTGCTAGTACAAAAACAATTCAAAGAGAATGCCGTGTGCTGACGTAAATTATCTTTTGGGTGAATAATTTGACGAGAATAGCTGACGCCGCAAGCAAGTGAAATGGTGTCAATGCATGTGACGCTAATTAAGCGAGATTTGTGTCACGCTTCGCCTTTATTTGGCGTGCAGCATGTGCGTCGTGTGTGGCCTCGTAAAGCACACCTTATACACGTATGGTGTCGGCGTCCTACAACGTCTACGTTTAGTGCACAGCGCCCTTATTGACGGGGCAAGAAGCGTCTGCGTATACATTGTCTACAGAGGAGGTACACTTAGAATGTCATTCTGATTAGACAGTGGGATAGGCAAAGGGTCTGCAGGCATTGTCTGCACATTCACAGTGCCCCCTTGATTAGACACTCGCTACCGCCGCCATTCACACAGTCGGAGGTAGAACTGAGGCGAAGCCCTTGGAAGTCATGTATCGAGAACTTAGAGTTATGCGATTTGACTCGCGGCCGGTCCTGTACGCGAGTCAGTGGTGGTTTGGTGGTACGTGCGTACGCGTGGAGTAAAGGGGCGCGCTTCAAATCTGCCAATCCCTACCTCACTGTTTTGCAGCTGCTGGCACGGAAGACGGTGGCGGTACGCCACCTATTCGTGTTCTCAAAATGGGAAACGGATGTGGAAGAGTACCTTACTGCAGGTGGAAGCGAACCCACGACCTTCGCATTAACTTCCGTCCGCATGCACTTCTGCGGCTCCGCCTCCACTTTGTTGACCTCGAGAGGGACCGGTTGATACTTCCACCTACATATAACCACATATGTTTAAGAATATATATCGAATATAATACAGTATACCGTCAAAAAGCATACAGTGATGGGTTATTATCCGAAGATCGTGAGTTCGGCAACTTACAACAGCAAAGCTTTTGTAGTCTTATTTCCCGCTTTTTATGAGAATATAGAACATTTCTCAACATCGTGCAATAATTATATTGGATCCTTTATAAGAATTATCCGGGCTAGTTCGTGTCTCAGAGTCTTTTTCATTGACTTTGTTTAGTTTCTTACAGATGAGAATGTATCCTTGTCATTTGATGATTGTTGGGGTTTTACGTCCCAAAACCACGATATCATTACGAGTGACGCCGTAGTGGAGGGCTCCAGAAATCTTGACCATCTATTGTTTTTTTACGTGCACCTAAATCTAAGAACACGGGCCTCAAGGTTTTTGCCTACATCGTAATGCGGCTGCCACGGCCGGGATTCGATCCCGCGACCTTCGGATAAGCAGTCGAGCACTATCCTTATTCTTTCTTCATAAATATCAATATTACGCTGCATGTTTGCATATTTGCCATTCCGAGCTGAGCGTCGCGCTGCTAAAATAGTATATGCTGAAAATTGAGTACAGCCTACGCAGAAAAGTGAATGAAATGCACTTCTATTGAAAATTCCGTGCGCAAGCAGAGAAAAATATTATGAACTTTGCTGAGCAGAAAGTATCTTGCCAGTGCAGCTGCAAAACAACTGTTGCATAAATATCACTGTACTGTGTAAAAAATAATACATACCGGAATCAACACTTCATTTTTCAATACGTGAGGTAGGCACTGTGTTTGTCAATCCCTACGTTTCAGTCATGAGAAATTGAGCCTGAAGTATATTCGGTATGCGTAGAAGCTCTATTGAGCTCCTGTATTTAACTTTTAAAGCGAGGTAGGAATACAGCACTACGCTATCAAAATTTGACATC
The DNA here is from genome assembly GCF_013339695.2 of Rhipicephalus sanguineus. Lineage (NCBI taxonomy): Eukaryota > Metazoa > Arthropoda > Arachnida > Ixodida > Ixodidae > Rhipicephalus > Rhipicephalus sanguineus. Next base: position 114,188,310 of record NC_051181.1, read on the forward strand.
GGAGCGCCAGCAATATCGCGCTGTCCTCCGCTTCCTTCTTTTCTTTCCGTCCTCCACAGAGTCGTGTTTGTCTTTTTTTTGCTTAGCTTTGAATGTCTTTTTCCCCGACACGCAGTCGACTCGATATTTGTGAACGACCGTTCTGTGTGGTGAATACGCAGATCAAATTCCAAGTATTTTCCTTTAGAACCAAAGCGGACGAGCAAATTTCGATTGGACCAGCTTGAGAACGAGGACTCATTTCTTCGGTTTCAGTTTATTCAAGCATGCACATAAAGCACAGGGTCATCCACATCTATGACAAACACATCATTATTATGCACCACCCTATAGCAGCTAATGTTTAATACATAATTTGTAAATCTTTTATTGCCATTATTGACAGCATGATTATACGTTATATAACGTACATTTTCCCCGTGAAGTAGAATGATCGTTCTAGTTTTACTAGCTTGAATACTAACGAGATGTTCACCTTACATGTGCGAGACCCTGTATGTACATAACGTCTGTATATGGACGAGGGTCCCATCATATGAATACTAAAGACAGGAGCTGTGCAGATATCTTCCTTCCTTCTCTAGTGCGCCCGCCTACTGTAGGTTCTGAGAAACAGCAAAATATCCGTAATTTTACCGGCCTTAGCACCTGATTAGCCATGCTCTCTCTCTCTCTCTCTCTCTCTCTATATATATATATATATATATATATATATACGCACACACACGTTCAGTTCGGCGCGAAGAAAAAATTCAGGAGCCTTTGTTCTACCAGGAAAATGGCAGCAAGCGAAGCTTTGCGTGCGCGTGCCTGACTCCTTCCTTTCTTTCTTTCTTTCTTTCTTTCTTTCTTTCTTTCTTTCTTTCTTTCTTTCTTTCTTTCTTTCTTTCTTTCTTTCTTTCTTTCTTTCTTTCTTTCTTCTTTCTTTCTTTCTTCTTTCTTTCTTTCTTTCTTTCTTTCTTTCTTTCTTTCAATCCCCTCTAGCTCAGGGGCTTTAAACTGAAGCAGTTGGTCTTCGTTATTTTAATCTTATCTTATAAGCGGATGAAGCCGTCTCAATGTCCGATAAATGGCCTGTTTTTTTTGTTGTCTCCTTCTCTCTATATTTCGTGCGCATATTGAATATGAGGTATACCGGTGAAATGTAACAGTCGGAAGCCGATAACAAGCCTGCACGAAAAAAAAAAAAAGAGAAGATTGCTTAAAATATAGATTGTGTGTGCAAGACAAAAGAAGTACTTGCAGAGGAAGTCGAGATTCGGGACTACTGGAGATCCACAAAATCCAGAAAGAAAGGCAATTATGGATCAAGCGTTAGTGCGCCTGGTTCTCGAGGGTGTGTTTTAATTAAAGTCGGCGTGTCAGTCAGACCGGCACGAGAAACCGGGAGGCAATTAAAAGAGCTCCCAATTACCAGAGAGCGCGAAATGTTGGAAGATATAGAGAAAGGGAGCTAACGAAGGATGAAATAAAGCTGAAGCTGTCTAAAAAATAAGGATAACAAAGTACCGATAAGAAATAAAAAAACAATATGCCAATGTCTGATATGCCACTATATGATGTGACGTCAGATCCTAGCGCGTGGACGGTCCTAATCCCTTCGCTTGTACGTGCCTAACTCCTGCCCTGAACAAGAAGCATGGCGATCAAAAAGAATGCAGACGTAAAAAGTGCTGATGGCTTCAAACAGAGCAAAATGCAAAGTGACATTCAGTTTTCCTGTATTGAAAGGTACAGACTGACAAAACCAAAATTAACTCTATTATCTTAGAAATCACTGATCCGAAAGTCAGGCACAGTGCAGTGGAGACGCCGGTGGAAATTTCACTGAACCCGTTGCACGGTACTGGAAATTTTAGCGAACCCTTCGTGCAGTGGCTATCTTGACCATATCCCTGTAACTCACCTCTGAAGCTATAGCCGATCACGTGGCCTTTAAGACTGGTGTATGAAGATACGTGTACAATGAAAAGAAAAGCAGAAAGAAAAGATAAAGGAAGCATATGATTAGGTGAGTACTCGATTTAAGATCTGCCCATTGGCGTAAACTGTCGCTGAGTTTCGCTTCTACGTGTGGAATTACACGAGTATAATATGAAAGCCAGAAGACGGTGAAACAGTAAGCAGCGTCCTGTCAGTTCTTTCGTCTTGTTTTTCCTCTCCGGTATTTTTTTTTCTTTTTTTCTTGAAGAGCTCAAAATAAACTTTGTAGCCGAGATAACGAGCTTTGAAGAAAGCGATGTCCAGATGTATCAAGTAAAAAAAATTATAAACTAGGGGGCAGGCATTATTCTCTTAGGCCTTTTATTTATGCGATTGCCAAGCTTTGTATGGCAATCGCATACAATCGTACATGCTTCACATGTACGATTTAATTAACAAAGATACGAGTGTTCGTGGTACTAAGTATATTACTTTCACAAGACTTGTAAGTGAGTAACGCTTTCTAATAAGGGTAATAAGCTAACGTCGGCACATTTTGTCAACGCATCTTTAGTCTGCTGAACCCACCTCCATAGTTTCTATATGTGGAGGGGGCAGTTAAAATTTTGACATTATTGCCTGAGCTTCATAAACTTGGCGAGAAAAAAATTGTTATCCTTTTTTTTGTAATTACGATAAGGCTTGCTCTTAAAGGGGTCATGAAGCACCCCTTGGGCTTGTTGGAAAAACACATACTGCGGAAAGCTGACACGGCTATGAACTGCTCTGCAAAATATTACAGTCGTGCGCGCCGCGTAAAGGCCACGAGCGGAGCGCGAAGTTGCCGTTTCCTCAGGCGTCCTCTTTTCAAACAGAGGCCGGTTCTCACTCTCGTCGGTGGGCGGGGCGTCTGCACGTTGACGTCGCGGATCTGCCAGTTTACGTCGCAAGAGATATAGCATGCTTATTGGCCGATAGCCGGATGAGATGCGCTTCTTGCCACGGGGTGCCACCACTTGCCCGCGCCGCACTCCTCAGTCTGCTAAATTTACACGGTAGCCTCACTCGCGTACGCGAATCACAGCGGGAGAGCGATCGCGTTTCATGACGCACGCTGACGTAACTTCTTACCCCCGTGCCATCCCTCGCTGTGTAGCTTCCAGGGCGCTCGTCGGCATGAGAAAAGAGAGAAAGCGCTGCGAGCGTGCGCCGAACCCCCGTAACTCCGCTCATTCTTGACGGATTCGAGAAATGTTTGTGGCAATCGATTCGGGAGGCAGTAAACTCCGATAGTGAGGTCATTAGATCATTACTTGGAAAAGTGGTTCATGACCCTTTTAAGGCATGATACTTTGCGCGAATGTGTAGGGTAAATTTGTTTTTTTGGCTAGGGTTTCGATTCTAAATCTGAAAAGGGTTATAGCAATATAATAAATGAACACTTGAACCCCATTGTTTCTTAGGGAGCAGTAAAAATACAATAAGACGTTCTTGCTGTTATTGACATTCACAATTGTTTAGAACGATACAACGTTGAGCTAGTTGGTTGAAATTCATCGTGAAATAAAGTAAGCCGGGCAAGGACGTGCAGAATAGAAGAGGAGGATCGACAAAACCTTAATTAGAGCGCAACCACACACACACACACACACACACACACACACACACACACACACACACACACACACACACACACACACACACACACACACACACACACACACACACACACACACACACACACACACACACACACACACACACACACACACACACACACACACACACACACACACCGTGGTTGGTCATTGTTATTCTTCGCGTCTTTAATACAGCACCTGATCCGAAAAGGGGTAAAAGATAGGGCGCAAACAAGAAAGCAAGCTGTGCGATGTTTATATTGGAGGTAAAGAAAAACATTATTACTAAGGCGTGCATAATTCAAAGCCCTTGTGGGCTGGCGTTGCTCTCAGCTTAAACTATCAAAGAGATGTAAACAGTCCCCTGGAAGAATTCCTTTGTTAGACCGTACTTGCTAAAGTATAAATCATGGTAGTTCAGCTACATACACAAGCGCTTTGTTGATACTGCCTGTACCGAAGTTGGGCGGTTACGCACCTGACGAGCGAGAAATCGTAAACACCTGAAGTGTGAACTCGTGGAGGATCTGGTTTGTTCTTCATAATCTCGCTTTCAAATTTGATATTCGATTTCGTTTTTGCTGCGTGGGACTGCACGGCTATTTATTTTTGCCATGCAGCTAGAATTATTACCAGGCTATTTTTTTTTTGAAGCTCGATAGAAAAAAGAAACGTACGAAAGTCACTTTATCTGAACAATACCATACCGGCTTGCGCAAGCGCTACCGTTTCTCTCCCCCCCCCCCCCTTTCCCATTCTATCTCTCACTCAGGCAATGCTGGCTCTTATAAAAATAAACTTACACAACCTGCATACATTGTGTATAGATTTATTGCCAACAGCTTTCCTTGTTATAAACATACACTCGTACCTCATCTTCATGAACATATTTTATTTTATGTAGGTAAAGGTATGTGTCCTGTTTCGTGAACCCTGTTATTTCATTCATATTGCCAAAATAATTGCGTTCATAATTAAAAAATAATTGTTCTGTAGCGAAGCCTTGTAGCTTAGTAATGGGTTTCAGGAGGCAAGGGCCGCGATTCTATCGAACTGTGAAACACCTCAGCGAAGTCCATCGAATGTCATAGACGTGTTTGTGGACGGTGTTCACACATCTGCCCTTATCGACACTGGAGCTACCGTATCCGTTATGGACGCAAAACTTAGCCGCTTAATCCGAAAAGTGACGACGCCACTTTCTGGGATGTCCCTCCGTGCCGCCAGCTTCCAGAACATTAGCCCTACAGCAGTATGCACTCCTCGCGTCGTCGTTCAGGACGTTCTGTACGACGTCGAGTTCATCATAATTGCTGCATGCTCTCACGACGTCATCCTGGGATAGGATTTTCTCTCCCGCCACGACGCCGTAATTCATTGCGCACCAGCCGCAATCGAACTGTCACCGTTCTCACATTTGACGCCGGCAGACAGTCCATCGGCAATGACCAAGATCCTTGTCACGATACCAAAGTTCCTACAAACTCGTCGACGGCCGAGCCAGTTTACTGCGCCGGTCCCAGCGACACCATTGCACTCCTTTCGCCATCTGCCCGCGTTTGCACTAGGAAAGGGTTGCTGGTACCTTTCGCGACCGTGCGAGTCACTCAGGGCAGCCCCGCTATTTTTGCTACCAACCCCTTACTCAGCTCCAAGGCTTCGCCACAATCCTTATGTGTCATGCAATTCTTAATGTCATGCAAATTAATAAGAACACATTGCAACAACTTATAATGCAAAAATAAACACCAAATGTCGGCGAATTGGAGATTAACGGTAAATAAACTCCGATAAACGCCGAATTTACTCCTAAAAAATAAACTCCGAAAAACACCTTCAGAATTTCAAGAAAAATAAACTCCGAAAGCGCGGGGCCCTAACTATAAGTCACTGAAATAAACCATATACCATACTTTTGCTCGTATTAAAATGATTTAGTTGAAACACGCCTCGCACAGCGTCGCAAAGCGCCACGCCACAAAACCCTTAGCTCAATATAACGAAATCATATTCTTGAACACATGATAACAATGTCATGCAGCAGGTTTGTTTGATGCCAGTGGGGCTTTTATGTTATTTGCTGTTTGCTAGCCCTCTTTTCACTGACTGTTAGCCGACTGTACATGTGGGCCTGCGCCTTTGAACGTACGCTAATAGTGACAGCTTTGTACGGTTCGTTTTTAGTCTTTTAGATAACTAACTTTCGCGATAACTGATATTGGAGCACTATATATTAAGCGCGTGCTTCTAAATAAATGTTGGCCTGAAGTAAGCACCTGTCACGCTTAACTTCTTTCTCTGTCGTCTTTCTTTCGCTATGCAGCGAGCCACCATGCATCTTTACCAAACAGCCAAACCTGCAGCTCTTCTCACCTGAACAGTCGCACCATCTAACATAGCCTTAAGAGCGCGACGAATGACCTCAGGGCCAGTTTTATCTACTTATTTCAACACATACGTTCGCACAGTGGCATTAAAGAGATAGAGCAAAGGTGGGGGGGGGGGGGTTGGCTGAGAGCAATCCAAAGAAAAACAAACTACGGGCCATACAGGAGTAGGCTTAAGCTTCCGTGCGGAGCGCCATCCACAGCGCCATAAAACGCGACGACCGTCTTGCGGGCCGTACGTGGCGACAAAGCAATGGGACGGCGCCAGCGATCTACAAGACCGGAGAGGCAAAGCTGCTCTATATAACCTCGAGACCGTCGTAATCAGGGACGGTGTTAGCGCGAGGGATGTTCGCGCGCGGCCAGGTGTGTCGCGCGGGAGCTTCGCGACAATAAACAGCGGTCATTATGCGCATCCACCAGAAAAGCCCCCACATTTCGGGTATGGAAGCGACGTGATGCTTGCCACATACCGTAAACTGTGACGCTAGATCTTCCCCCTTTTTCCTCCTCCCTTCCTTCTCTGTCCTCTCCTCATCGAAATGTAGGAGTTGCACACGAGTAATGTATGACAAAGGGGGAGGGGATGGCACAAAAGAGCAAGAAAAGCGAACGACGAAATGAATTCTGGGCAGGGGCGTAGCCAAAGGGGGAGGTCGGGGGTGTTCAAACCGTCCCGCAATTTTTCAGTTTTGCTGGCGTATATATACACGCACACATACAAACGCGCGCACGAACATACATAAAGTATGGTTGAACTACCCCCCCCCCCCCCGAAAAAAACTTCTGGCTACGCCCCTGATTCTGGGACTTAAATGATGCCACTCGCGTCTTCCGCCCATAAAAGCTAAGCCTACATTCATACGCTTGCCGTAAAGTGTAGCTAAATTTTAGTGCACTTAGCTGTTTTCTTTTTGTTCTTTTTTTTAGTCGTACAGAACAACAGTGTTCTCCTCCAAAATCTCTCCATTTCGGGGCACGTAACCATAGAGCGGTGTTACAACGAGCGTTAACTAGCGAACGAGACGACCTCAAAGAAGCGATTCCGGAGAGCGAAGAGTTAGGCGAATGGATGGGATAAAAGTGCGGTGGTTTATAGTAAGCAACGGTGAGCGATATAGCGTGTGTGCAGCGTGCGATGCAGTTTCACTGTGCATGGCAAACATATTTTTGGGGGGGTTACTGAGATGCAGTACGTAGTGAGCGAAGTGTCCATCAATATTCATTACCCGTGAAGATGACGGTAGTTCAGGATGGCATAACGGCATTAGTTTGGTGCCGTGCGCATGAGTGGGTAATTTAAATCCTGAATTATCTTATACCGCGAAGATGCCGCTGCCAGAGTTCCTCGCACCGGTCTCTTGTGTTCGTATACATTTTTATCACGTAAACAAAGAAGCGCAATAACGTTGAAGTGGCAACTTGCTTTCGGAGCTAGATGTTCATGATAACGCTGAGAGGAGGTTATTTTTCCAAACACCATCTCGCTAAAACAGGAGCTTCGCTGGTAGGGGGAGAGAAAGAAAGGTGATTGCTGGAGATGTATGCCTGGTCATGCAGTCAGGGCTTTCAAGATGAGAAGGAGGCCGATGGACGTGGGAGATGTTTGGCGCACAAGTGGAAAGCTATAGCTAAGAGCGGCTTTGTTGCGAGCAAGGCACCCGCGCTGCTCCGTCGTTAAAATATGCAATGGAGGAGACGAAAGAAAGACAGTGAGGTCAACTGGATTCTACCCAGTTGGCTACCGTACACCTTGCCCCTGGAGGGGAGAAGTAAGAGAGAGGCAGAGAATTCAAGCTTATTTAATTATTCCCAGCTTTAACAAGACAGAAAGAGAGACGGAAAGTTGTGGAAAGAGTACACACAGCAAGCACATACCAGCGTACACAGTATCAAGTCGAGCACCTCATTCGCAGCATTGTCCGCATAGTGTGTGACCTGATATAATGCATACAGAGTCACCGAAAAAAACAGCGTCCATTGAACATCGATGCGTTGTGTTCAAACATAATCATAATCATCCTTACTACGCAAACTGCACGGCAAAGTCCTGTCCTATATTTCTTCAAATAATCATGCCCTGTGCTTGCTGTGCTTGCTGCATCGCTAACGTATTAATCTGACCTGCCCACTTAACTTTCTGTCTCTCCCTGGAGTGCTGGCCTTCTCTTGGAATCCAAGCTTTTTACTCTTAATGACCAGCGCTTGCCTTCCCTTTCCGCCAAGTGACCTGTCCATGCACATTTCCCCTCTATTTCAACTAAGAGTGTAACTCCCTGACCCACTCTACTCGCTTGTTATCACTTTAGTTTGCACCTACCATTTTTCTTTGTATGGCCCGCTGCGTCGTGCTCCACTTAAGTTGAACCCTCTTTGTAAGCCTACAGGTTCCTCCCCCGTGGGTAAGCACCGGTAAGATGCCGCCATTCGGGATTTCGTCATTCGTGACCTGAGAGGACGTGCTAAATGTGCTCCACCCCAGCCATTTTCTTCTAAATACCGCAGTCTCATGGTTCGGATCTGCGGACTACTTGACCTAATTAGACGCATTACGTTACATCTTCCGGTGCCTCGCTGCCTATCGCAAAGCATTCTTGTCTTCCAAGACTGTTGAACATTACTTTTGTTTTCTGCATAATAATATTGAGACCCGCCGTACTGTTTTGTCTGTCCAATTCATTAATCATACTTTGCATTTCGACACCTGAGTTACTCAGCAGGTCAATGCCATCAGCGAATCGCAGGTTACTAAGGTATTGAAACATAGCTTAGTCCTTTATGGGACGTCTGGCATAGAAAACAGCTAGCTCATGAAGCTATACAGTTAACCTCTATGATAAGTACGCCGACTTCAAACAAAGAAATATTTAACCTTTGTCACGCATGCCGAGATCTTTCGCGGTACTACTATAAACTGCGTTTAAGTCTACTGCCCTAAAAGCGATGCTGCAAGAAAGAATTTGATAAAATGTATAAAAAGTAAAACAAGTATAACAAGAAAACAAAAAGAAAGGAGAAAAAAAATATAGAGAGCAACCCTCCAGTGCGTCCACAGCAGAGTAATAACTGCCACACAGATTCCGCTCGTCACATAGAATTCTACTAGTCATATACGTCACAATGGCCTCCGAATTTCCCTGTGAGTATATTACAGAAGATATAATAATGCAGATTTGTTGATTTCTGACAAAGCGAAAACGATCAGGCATGTGGGCCACTAGCATAGCGTCGACCATTGGCAGCGAGGATGCCCCGCCGACGGCCATCCATCCATCCACGCACCCACCCAGCCATCCATCCATCCATCCATCCACCAACTCATCCATATATATACATAATGACAGCGACAGCGAAGCCTAAACAAAGGTATAGCGACTCTTGGAATAAAGTACGTAGAGCAATAGGAGGCAGACACAACAGTCACCGTCACGCCAGGGACGATGAATTCAGCCGAGGCATTCCCTTTATCAGCGGCGCCCATGCGGTCTTATATTTGAACGATGAGACGCTGAAGAGACCCGTCGGGAGCGAGAAGTTGGGAAAGGGCCGCTCCCACTCAGCTCTTCCCGGAATGTCGGCAATAACACCGACATCGACAACGAGCAGCCGTGTATACAGGGCAACGCGACAGTGGCGTGGACTCGGGCATGTCATCCACCCTTCGACACAGATGAACAAATCTGTTGACACATGGTTCCGACAGTTGGCCCGTCCCTCTCCGGCAACGCTTCTCCGCCTCGGTCAAAACGCTTGGTCAGTGGATCGGCGCGTACTCTTGCCCGATCGCCTCTGGCCACGCAAAAACAAAAAGATTGCAGAGAGGATGACAGGCTGCGAATCGTTATCGGACGCACGTTCAAAGCTCAGTCGAGGCGCTTGCACATCCCGGCAGGCAGACAGCCACCACAGAGGACCAGCTTCAGCCCTTTCTACATGCGAATACGGTCCCCGTCTTTGCGATAGCAGTTGAGTGACGTCGTGTTCCGGTCTAGTGAAATTTGAGCGCAGCAACCGGGAGATCGAAGTGGGCCGTTTCTGTGGTCGATGTAGTTTCTGCGAGGATGAGATGGAACGAGAATCGCGAATGCGAGGTGGGAACGTCCCCAATATTTAGCTAGGGCCCGCAATCGTTCATCGGCTCATGCATGTCGTTGGTCTTTCCATCTTTACGTCACACTTTAACCTCAAATCCCCTCTTTCCGTGTCATTAGTCAAAGCGACTCTGCCACGTGCTACCGTGCTTCTTTGTGCAACCGAGTATATCGATGTTCTAGCTGGCTGTCGAGCTTCCTCTGGTTGAAACACTTTTGGCTTTCAAATATGGCATCACCCAAACACGCCTCCTACGGTGACGACGCTGTCTACACGCCCAAGCACTCACATGTATCACTGTGGGTCGAGCGGAGTGTCGCCTCAACCAACAATTTGCCATCCTCGGCCGCACTTGCCAACTCTGAATTAGTATCCATTCCGCCGCTCTAAGACCCGCCGCGGTGGTCTAGTGGTTATGGTGCTCGTCTGCTGACCTGAAGCTCGCGGGGCCAAATCACGGCCGCGGCGGCCGCATTTTCGGTGGAGGCGAAAATGCCCGAGGCCCTTGTACTTGGATTTAGGTGCACGTTAAAGAAACCCAGGTGTACAAAATTTCCGCAGCCCTCCACTACGGCGTCATTCATAATCATATCATGGTTTGGGACGTTAAGCTCCAACAATTGTATAGAGTACGTTTACAAAAAAGCACGTTTCAACGTGACGGAAACGCAGTAATTCTTTTAAGCTGCGGTAAAGTATGTCATTCCAGTTGAGTGAAACTGGAAACTGGAACTGGAAACTGGAACCAGAACTTCGTCAACAACTTGAGCTTTTCCCCTCCAAACACGTGCTACTATGCGAAAAAGCCTATTCGACGGCCTGACCACGAATTCCGCTACCTCTGACTTACTGCTTTCGGGAAGACAAATCGATTGCAATAAGTAGAAATAAAGGAAGCGGGAAGGCAGACCATGGTCCCCGAATCGGGCAGAACAGCTCGAAGCATGACACGCGGGGAGAGACGGGTTCCACATTTCCGGGGCTACAATGCCTGCGCCTGGCTTATCTCTGTTTCCGGAAGCGGGGACATTGTAATAAGCTGTAACGGGAGAACGGATACCGGCATAAATTGGGGCTCGCCGGCACGTGCTTAGCGTATTGGAGCGAAACCAGAGATCGCAAGATATAAGACGGGACAAATCACGAGGCGAGGAGAAATACGAGGAAAAAAGTTACAGTTTCGCCGCAACGGCGAAGCAATGAATGCGATAGCAATAAATTGTAATGTAACGCGAAGAACGGAAAGCAGCTCGAAATTGCCAGCGCGTCGCTCGAGCCCAAAGGACGCACGAAAAGAACGCACACAGGACGAGCGCGAACTAATGCGTCACAGCTCGACACTTGAAGCGCACTGCTAACACATATAGCAGGACGCACGAAACGAACGAACAGGTACACACAAGACGAGCGCGAACTAATTGTCACAGTTGTTACTTATTTGTGTTTGAACAGCGCGCTCCTTTCGCAAACGCGGCTGCTGCAGCGAGCGAAGCGAAGCACCCCACCGGCCGCCCCTTCTTTCCTCGAGATAAGCACACGAAGGCGACCACGCCCTGTAGAGCGAAGAGCAGCGGCGTTCGCAGAAGCGGGGCGACGATCTGTAAAGCGCGCCACACGCGCGCACGTCGCGCCATCTATGTGGCCACTACGAAAGCATGCTGAATTACATGATGTATATACGCGTAAATAGCTCGCCGTTAGCAGGGTGAAAGACGGTGCTGTCGTGGCCTAACGTCTAACGCGGTGGGCTCCATAGCGAGAGGTCGCCCGTTCGACTCCACGCGTCGGAAAGAATTTCTGAATTATTTTTCTTTGTGGCTTTTCTATATATATACATACTTATACATATACGGTGAATGACAGCGACGGGGACGGACATTTTCCAGCCGAGACTGTCCATATAATTGCTATCGCAATAAAAAGAACCAAGAAACGACATGCTCGCTACTGAAAGACCACCTCTAGACACCGCCGCCAGTAGTCTTCAAGGAAACGTCGATAGTCCGAGACAGACAGAGCGAAACACGACAGCGAAACGGCGAGAGAAGCCGCGAAAGGGAGAGAGAGAGAGAGAGAGCGAATAACCAGCGCAGCTTTTCCTCTCCAGTGAACCGCAATTCCAGCCTTGGTGCGGCGCTGTTCAACCATATAACAGTTCCGTTGACCGGTCCTTGGGTAAGGCGGCGCACTCATAGAAGAGCGTCGAGGATTGGGATAAGTCGTGAGCTCCCAATGATCCGCTTAGCCCGCCGATGCACGGGATGATTTGAACACTGCGCAGAGAAGCTGGGGCGACGTTCGCTCGCTTAATTGGTTCTCGAACAGTTCGCGTTATGGACACGCCGATCATTCCGCTCTGAGTGCGTCCTCTAGTACGGGACACGCGTAAATACCGGCATCGAGTCGCTGTTTCTGTCCTTCTTTCTCTTGGTGTTTTGAAGCTTCCCGAAGCTTCATTCTATGAAGATTACTTCTCCCTTGGTCTTTTGTTCTTTCTGTCTTTTATTGGCTTCCGTGGCTTTCTTGATCAATCGTGACGCTAGCGCTTTTATTATTATTATTATTTTTTTTTTTTTTGCTCTTCGATGTCACGGAGCAGTGACAGGAGCAGTGACAGGAGCAGTGACATCAACTCTACGCATGTCGTGTTTTTTGCGTCCACGCGTAGTTATCGACCCCCTAGTAGCGATTCACCGCTGATAATACCCCTGGGAGATGCGTAAATATCTGTGATATTGATTGGTATGACCACTAACGAGCGCGGTTCAAAACGGGTGGAAAGCCCGCCGCCTTGCAGCGCTGGCAGCTCTGCCGCGCGGTCACCCCCGCGGTCACGCCCCGAAAGGACCCCATCTGATCGCGCGGCCACACAAAACGGTGACGCAAGTTTCAGCTGTCATTTCGTCTGCTAGGCGCGCACATGTAGTCATGTCTTCGTCACCACCGCCGCCATCGCCGCCGTCATCAGTGCCTACAAGCAACGAACAAAATAGTGAGATATTGGAAATAGCTGCGATTCGCGACGTCGCGAATCATTCTCGCTTCGATCCTCTGCCAAGAAGCGATTCTGAAACCGACGCCGGTCCGAGCAGCGACGAGTAGGCACCTGGAGACGCACGCTTAGGCCATGCTGGCTGGCGAGAACAGGAAGAAATGCTTTGGACAGGACAGGCGCTCCTATCCTGTCCACAAAAGTAAGTTACCCGGTGACTAACAACAATAAACGATTGATTAAACGATATATTAAACGTGAAATAAGTCCGCACTGCCCAGAACACGATTCGCGTCTGCCGATTCTCCCACTACGCCGGGCTCGTCTTCTTTCACCCCCCCCCCACCCCTCCCCCCAACACACACACACAAACCCTGTCGACGCTCTGCGAGTTTCGTCCCCAGCCAGGCGTCCGCGCTCGCGCGTTTCGCCTATGTCTCCATCAAGCTCCAAAGAACAGCACATTTTCTGGGTGTGTAAGGCCAGCGCCTTAGGAGGCCTTGGTAAGGCCAAAGTTCAATTAATCGCGGAGACGCGTGGAGAGACGCAAATTGCATGCGCAGTCCTACCCGGAAGCTTTTATAAAGCAACGTTGCTGCTGTCCGCGACAAAACATTGCTTCTTGCGGCGCTTGAAACACCAGCGGTGTAAGACGCGCACAACTGTTTCACTACATGCTGGCACGTAATGCAGTTGAGATCGTCGCTCCCAATTATCAAACGCCGACGAGCACACGAAAAATCATTTGAAGCGGCGCGGGGAAGACGCAGGACTTGAGACTGCCAACCCCGACAATCGAAGTGCAGCCGCTGCCGGGCGTCGCTGCCAGTCAGCACCACGATGACAACACTCGTATCGTTGACGTTATCGTTACTAGCGCATCGTCACTCAACGCCTGGGGTGTGGCCTGAGGGTGAGCAGAACACGTCATAATACTGTCGATGTCGCAGGGTGGTGAATGCACCATTCGTACGCTGTTCGCCGTTAAAATAAAATAACTTCTACGCAACGGACGCAATTTATACTTCGCTCAAAAAACTTTTGCATACTAAGCTATATAGCGATGGCCAACATCTCGAGCTTGAAATTTCATGTCACTGCTCCTTTAAGTAGTCTCAGTCTTCATTCACGGATTTATAACGACGATTCACGTATAGAATGCCGCGAGATTTGAACGCGACCACCCCAAAATATTCGAGTTTTACCTAGGGAAAATGCCAGTAATATTAAATGCGAAGCATTTCTTAGCGAACCTCAGGTACTTTGGGCGTTTCTATCTATCTATCTATCTATCTATCTATCTATCTATCTATCTATCTATCTATCTATCTATCTATCTATCTATCTATCTATCTATCTATCTATCTATCTATCTATCTATCTATCTATCTATCTATCTATCTAGCCGCCTACGTCCGGGCGCTCTCCCGGTCGTCTCATTAGGTTGTAATATACCAAAATTTGCATAGCACAGGATGCGTGAATGGCGAACACGATTCACTGGTGATGACACGAATAACGCAAAATACCTGTCGCCTAAGTGATGAAACCCTTTTTCTCAGTCACGTGTGGCACATACCCGCATACGTGTGTTCATGTTATGCGGGTATGTGCCACAGGTGATAACAGAGTTTCAGTCAATGCAGTAACCGCGAACATACTCATTGACATGGATGGAAAGTTATAAGAATAGTAATTGTTGGGGTTTTACGTCACAAAACCACGATATGATTATGAGAGACGCAGTAGTGAACGGCTCCGGAAATTTTGACCATCTGGTATTCTTTAGGGTGCACTGACATCGCACAGTACACGGGCCTCTAGCATTACGCTTCCATCAAAATGCGACCGTCGCGGCCGGGATCGAACCCGCGACCTTTGGGTCAGCAGCCGAGCACCATAACCAATACACCACAGCGACCGACGCAAGGAAAGTTAGGGAGCTGAATACAGAGCACTCCTGGAAGACGCTGGGCTACCATCCACTCGTCCACGTGGTCCGCAACGTTGACCGCGTGGATTACGCAAAAACCGGGGTCAATGGTTCCCACTATAACTCTGCCGAGAGGACCATGTCCCTCATGATTACCGGTGACTTCAGCATTGATTTATCAAAACCCAAACTTGCTGGTTCTTAGACGGCATGAAAGACGGCTTGGATGTGGGCAGGGCGTCACAAGACCTCGGTGCCATGTCCAGGACAGGAGGCATCATAGATCATTTCTTGTAAAAGCCATCGGCGGTTACCACCAGCTCTACCATACCTCGCACTTCACTGCGCTTAGACCATTTGTAGCCGCGGTCACGAACCGATCCGATAACAAGTCCTGTCCAGCTGCTG
The DNA here is from genome assembly GCF_013339695.2 of Rhipicephalus sanguineus. Lineage (NCBI taxonomy): Eukaryota > Metazoa > Arthropoda > Arachnida > Ixodida > Ixodidae > Rhipicephalus > Rhipicephalus sanguineus. The sequence continues at coordinate 114,203,685 of NC_051181.1, forward strand.
GTGCTCACTGATCACGGTGATGATGACCTTATTTAAGAACTGCGAAGAACCCCTGCCACACATGCACACGGGTTCGTGAAACGTGCATGCGTTCTCCGTCATAACGGATAAATGTAAGCATCACAACTGTAACGCAACTCGAACAACTGCAACTGTGACTGTAACGTACGTGCAGTGCGCGTGCGCGTGCCACTCCGCTGTGTATATCTAGGGAAACTTTTCTAAATAAATGCGAGTAGCGCCTGTCCTGTGCATCTGTGTTCCTTCATTGTCCTATTCAAGTTCGCGCTACCCAGTATTGAAGAATATAAGCACTACATATCAGCTTACTGCGTCTGGTGTTGGTAACACCTATGTTGCTGTTGGCATCGTTAAGTAACTGTAAACAACTGGTTATATAACACATGCGCGACTCTTCAAAATGTGTGTGTGCGTATACCATTTGCACATTTCATTAGCGTCATTCCGTAACGTTTCGCTCAATGTGAAAAATTGCGACACAGTCACCCTCCTGCGCATGCTTCGCATAACATCGATTCCCACGGCACGTGGGATCTGCCGATTTTATTATTGCGATAGCAATTATATGGACAGTCTCGGCTGATTTTTGCCGTCGCCGTCGCCGCCGTCATGCTGCGTATATGTATAAGTATGTATATATACATCAATATCCTAAAGAAAAATAAATCAGAAAAATGCTTCCGAAGCACGGAATCGAACCAGCGACCTCCTAATTCGCAGCGCGGTGCGCTAAGCACTACTCCATAAAGCGTACATCCCTCAGGTAGCTAACGGTGAGTGTTATATACACACCCTTTACCGTTTGCAGTCCTCCGAGACGGAGACGCTTATAAGCGTTTCTTCATTACCAGCGAGATGGCGCTAGAAGCGCGACGGGCGCACTTAAAGGCGTCGGCCAGCTCTCTCGCTTCTTCTTATATTTGCGCAAGGATGATGATGAATCAACTTTCATTAAGCCCAACTGTGTTGGTAGTGCACGCAAGCACCAGACGGGGCGGTTCCCTAGTTTCGGGACCCGTATGTATCTAGCAGCTCCTGGCCCCTGTCCGTCAGTGCAAGCTGAGTCGGTAGGGCGGGGCTGGATAACAAGGTCTCCCATCGCTCAAGGGGTTGGGGATTGGGGGTGTTGGGGGAAGGGAAGGAGGGGGGTTTTTTAGTTCTGTGCACTCTGTCAAGATGAGCGGCAGGGTGCCATAGAACCTTGCCCTTGCGCTGTCCGGTCGCGCGGGCGCTCGAACAAGCTACCGCAGTGTTCATGATTCTCAGCAGATGGAGCTACGTGGTAGCTCTCGCCGCGCGTCGCGTACGTGTAGCTAAAAGCGTTTCAGATGTCGTGCACGTAACGTACGTGTACTTTCACGTTTGCGTATGAGAAGTCTCTACGCACGTGAAATTAAAACTGTCTAGTAGCTGCCGGGTAGTGTGGACGCACGGTAGTTGCAGCGCGTCCATCACGGGCCGCTTTTCTTGCTATCGCATTCATTGCTTCGCCCTCGCGGCGAAACTGTGACTTTTTTTTATAAAATAGGAAACAACTGTTCATTAGTAATTACATTACAACAATGTAGTGTTCAGAAGCACTGCTGGTATTGTACATATACCATAATACGCAATATTAACTCAAGGAGGGATATTATTTAGCCATCCTTAGCAGGCTCGGATTTTCTGCAGTGTTATTACTACTCGTTAAAAGCAGGAACTAACGGTAACGTTTCCAAGAAGAGTTGCCTCCTTCGGCTTCCAAGGGCACTGAGGTGAGTACCTTATTTTCGCACGTGTCAGTGCCTTATCCCTGGGCAAATTATTTCGTGAGCTAATGTAAAGCAGTGTATGTAACAAAGTAGCTGCAAAACAGTAGGCACGCACAAAGCAAGCTGAAGTGCTCGCGAGTCGCCACTCCCTGAATGAACCTCCAATTCCGGTGGCGTAAATTTGAGACACCGACTTTCTTTCAGAAGCCGCCTGCATCGTAAATAAAGAGATGGCACGGCGGTTGAGTCGGTAAGCTTAGGTGCACGCTATAGTGAGTTCGGACCACGATTCGCTCAATCCACGCGCGCTCATTAATTGGAAATTCGCTACGTCAAAGGGACTCCCACCCAACGGGGCCACTCGGTCCTCGCGCATTGCAGAACGGTCGGGGTGTATACTGACAGGTCGCAGCCTTCGATAGATTCTCTCAGGCCAGCGAACGGAAATGAGAGATCTCGGCTCGTGTCCGCGCAATTAGCGCAACGTCACGAAGTGTATGCAACCACGGGTACGTTTTAAACTGCCTCTGTCCTCTGGAAATCGCGCTTTCTGAGGCTTCGATGCAACTTAAACTACCGAAATACTCGCAGATTTGAACTCGTCTTATCAGAAAACGGTCACTTCCTCACCTGCTACTCAGTGGAAAAGATGAGAAATCCTTGAACAAGGGGCGTCGCTTGAGACATCGTTTCAACAAGTGGTCTTGCCTTCTTCAAGCCAGCAGCTGCCTGCCTTAGCGAGTTTGTGTGTATGCTTCGTACACTCACCCCCAAACAAAACAGAAGCGGAGCTAGGAGAGGGTAAGTAGGAGTTCACTCCTGTCTTCACACTTTCCTTCTCCTCCTCTTCTGTTTAGGTTGGGGTACAGTGTACGAAGCACGTACATACACGCGCTAAGGTATAGGCGATTGTTGCCTTGAAGAAGGCAAGGCCGCTTGTAGAAACGTTGCTTCCGGCAACGCCCCATTGTCAAGGATTTTTCATTTCCCCGAGCTTCCATCTATTCCTGAACTAGAAGAATTTGCTGGTGGGCTAGTTGATACATGTCTTGATATATACTATGTATGTGTGGTTTATGCATATTTCCTTTGTCCTCGTTTATTTGCGCTGCACATACACAGCATATACCAAGATTCTCCTGAATTTGTGCCTTATTTGGTTTTTTTTGTCATTTAGGACAAAGACAATGTTCCCACATCGATGTCCGCTGAGCTGAGCAGCGGGGGTTATTGACATTATTGGAGCAGCCCTGCAGTTCATCAGCTCTCAGACAGTTACGCACTTCGCAAACATTCTCACCTCACCCTCAAAGTCTTTTAGGCGGTGCCTCGGTTTAGTTTCTGCTAATCATAACATGGTCAGTCTAACAGGGGTAAGAACAAACATTTGTTTTAAGCTCCTGTTACTCACTGCCCCACAATTCTTCTTCCACGGGCTTTTCTTGAATTACTCGTGCGAATCATTGAGATTGCGATTACTTTCCAGCACAGATTGTCCTTGCTATTTAAAGTGCGCACTACTGTCAGCACGTTCTCAAAGGCAGTTAGGAGCGTGTGTCCACGTAGCCGGAGTCGAGAACATAGGCGTGCTCATGAGAGGGGCAGGTGGGGAGGCTGCACCCCCCCCCCCAGTCATCTAAAGGGGGGTGCCAATTGTGCCCCGTACATTTAATTAGTTGGACCTTTCACTTCATTTTCTAATGCGCAGGGTTATGCCTACTCATGTTTTTTTTTTACGATAATGGCTGCCGAGGACCACTGGTATTGCATTCCAAGAAATGCTTGTTTTCCACCTCTACCCTGGAAAGCCGTGGACCAATGGCAGGCCTTTGTCAGAAGCACGCCATCGCTTCATTTTAATTTTTGCAGCCATTGTGCAACTTGTTTTCTTTCGGACTCGATCGTTGGGAGGAGGCGGAAGGAGGGAAGGGGAGGACACCTCTGCCAAAATTCGCCCCCCTTCCCCAATAGAGAACCTTGCACACGTCTATGGACAAGAATACCACCTTCTCTGCAGTAAATATTTTTTTAAGAAGGCACTTTCGGAAATTCTGCGCCTCGCAAAACGAAAACGCTTTCATGGTTAAGATAGCAGGAAACAATATTACGAACAATAGAAAAGAAATTCCAGCCTGTGGCTACTGCTATCATTTACGTGCACCGACTGCGAAAATCGCGGCGGGAAAGGTGACCAACCTGCTGAATAGTCTATATTTTGCTCCACTTCTGGGGCTATTTAAATTTCGTTTGTAATTATCAAAAATAGCAGGTCAACTGATTTGTCCATCCCTCGTTACATGAAGGATGCCATCTGCACCTTAATCAATAACAAGAGCACTGACAATTAGGAGAGGCTGAAACGGAAGAGATAAAAGCGAAGCCATGAACCTCACCCTGAATAAATGTCCGATACCAGAGGACCCACGATGCGGCGGTCAGGCTTGGCTTGGCTGTACCAACGTGGGAGCAGCCCGCTGCGCGCTGAGTCGCGCACCTGAGGACATTTCAATAAAATTTTGCATCCATCCATCGATAACCTACAGTTGGAGTCACAAGAAGGAAGGTAGAGAGCAGAAATGAAACACATGCGGAGTCACGAACACACTAGGCATTGCAAGCTAAATACAGCCATTAGTTCAACGAATATACTCAAACTACACGAACACACTTAACAAAATTCAATCCTAAAGCCTATCGCGATAATCATGCATTTTTGAGAATTGCACTAATGCCATCGTCGCCCTCTAGGTGACGTGTAACATCCGGGGATGCTAACTAAACTAAAGCCGGCTGCCTGCTTTGCATAGTGGCTAGCGGAGCAACGATAAGCACGAATATTAGAAAGAGAGGAGAAAAGTTCAAATCGATTCGTAGGGTCCTTCAAGCAATTATCGTTCCGTCACAAGCGGTCACAGAGATCAGCGACATACGTCATACCGATCGTGTCGCCTGGCGAAATGAGCACTCGCGAAGTCATGGGACCAGGCAGTAGGATTACTCGAAGCTTACTGCAATTAGCCCAGTCGAACGGCAGAAAGCCTCTTTACATAGCTTACGAGTCCTTATCCTCACCGGCACAGTGAGAGCTTGCTGCAAGTTGGGAATGCCACATCCCACAGCCTAGACCAGTACGACATGGGAGGTATCGATCCATTAGCATCTACTAGTCTGCGTAACAGACGCGCTAACGAGCGCCGTAATGAATGAGTTTTGCTCGACGTAACGTTCCGGTGCACACAGCTAGCAAGAGCCGACCACGGGGCTTCGTTACACGCACGTGCCAGACAATTGATCAACTAACGAAAAGAAATCAACTTAGCGGAAACGGCTTTTCGGGCTCGCTGGTTCATAATTAGCATAGATAAAACCGCGCAAGAAAGACAGAACAGCGCTGTATCTGTGCGTCTTTCTGTGTGTTCTACCTTTTTTATTTGCGCTCTTTTAGCTTTCCTACGTATGAAAAGAAATCGACGCAATAAAGCAGGAAATCCATCCATCGAAAACGCCAAATAGCTAGCAGCACGGGAGGTTACCCTTGTCGCCGTTTAGCGGTCACAACAAATGCTGCTTTCTCCGTTCAACGACTGCCCGTCTAGCGACAAGTAGCTATCTGGCTACGTCTCGTTGTTGTTGTTGTCGTTGTTGTTTATGTTGTTGTTGTTGTTAATAATGATGATAATGATGACGATAACTACAAATCGCGTGTTATTTACCTTTAGCCAATCCCGTTCACCACTTTATTCTTGACGTGCATCGCAGCTCCTGTGGGGTCTACGAATGTCCTTTCTCGACGTCTGCGATGCGGTTACTTCGTTTATATGAGGAACGATGCAGGAAACGCAGTGTAGTAAAAAAAAGCAAATTGGTAGACTAAACTTCACTTTCGGCAGCCTTAACGTCGCACTTCGTGCGTCGTCACCGGCTACATTTAATTCAATGGCAAATATGGCCATCAACAAAGGGACCAATAGTAGTCTCTAACAAATAAAAAAACGACAATTTTGAAGTTTCCACGTATTGGACGCGAATCGACGGTTCCTTTTAACTTGATCATCTCATTAACCCTTTGAAGTGAATGAATCGTTACAGATTAAGCAGATTTCAGGCAAGCTTTGTCGCCCGTATTTAGGAATGAACACCATGATGCTTAGTTATTCGGCTTTAATTAAGGACCCACTAGAGCAGCGCTGTTCAACTCAAAGCGCTGTCACACCTTATTTGAAAGAGTACGTGCAATTACTACGGGAAGACAACAACGTGCTCCGTTGCCACTAAAGACAAGCACAAAGGGCCGTGTTCCGACAAGTGTTACAGGCTGGCTGAGCATTATGTGCCGGCGTTTGAACAGCGTTTACTGGTGGTCTTCAATTTCTTCGGATCCGGTGGACTGTACAAACTGAAATTACATTCGGAAGTGCTGCCTTCCGCTCGATAGCTGCTCAAGTATTCTAAAGATAGCTACCCTGAAGATTGCTACTCAGAAGCATCGCATTCTCGTTATAGGAGTGGGGTAGGAGTCAGTTTATGCTATAATTAATATAAACAAATATTTGTTTTGAGTTTTCGACATTATTCTTAATTCTGATTATAACAAACCAACAACTATTGCCGTTGTTTGGCACTAAACTTCATAATAAAGAAAATCAGAAGGAGCGTGAGAAGAACTTCATTTATTTATTGCGCTATAGGACACGATATCTTAGAAGAACTTCTTGTAGGGCGAGTTGGTGCATGACTTATTGTAGGGTATGTGCGCAAAGCTCGGACGAACACAGGAAAAAACGGTGTAGAGAGAAGGAGCGCAAACTATCAACTGATTTATTCTTTCTTGAAATAGCTTATATAAGCTTCTTCAAACGTCACAAGAAAAGTGGATAAGGAGAGAAAGCAAAGAAATCATGCCCACCTCATGTCAAGCAAAACCTGCGCAAGAAATTGCCTTCTGCCTTATATAGGTTAACCGAAGTATCGCTTACGCAATCATCTCCCTTCTCTTTAATGATAAAAGCTTCCAACAGTTCCCGCCCCAATCTGTTCCTACTCTTTCCTAAAATCTTTGTCTTTTTAAGCAAAGGCTCGCATCCTAAGCATGTGCCGCAATGAGCGGGCAGGTGCGCTCCTTCTTTATTTCGAACCGACAAGGCATGCTCCTTGGCGCGCTCATTTATGCAACGCCCCGTTTGTCCCACGTAGGACTTTCCAACATTTGAGGGGTATTTCATACACCACTTTCGTGGCACATTTGACAAGGCTTTCAGCATGCTTGATTCCGCAACCATTGCGTAGGGATTCCTTTCCGCCAATCCTTGAACATAATCCGGCAAGCTTTTTGGGTGCTGAAAACACCATAGCGACGCCATGCCGATTTGCCACTTTTTTCATGTTATGGCCGACCTTGTGCATATACGGCACAACAATGCGCTTCTTTTTCGGTGGGCACTCGGTGCTGCCACCACGTCTTCCATCATTTTTGATCTTCTTAAGAAGATTGTCAGCCACTGCTGTGATTACCTCACAAGGGAACCCGGCCGCTAGAAGCCTGCCAACTTGATTATTGAAACTTTCATGCATGGTATGCGGACACGATTTAGTTAGAGCGGAATGAAGGCACGAACTTGCAATCGCCCTCTTTACAATCTTTGATTGCGCAGAATCAAATGGCATAAGCGGTTTCTGCGCTCGCGGTGCATATTTCCAGCAAATATGGCATCTTCCGATTTGCAAAGTAACATCTAAAAATTGTAATGAACCATCGGAAGGGATCTCGTGTGTAAATTTCAAACCTTTCCCATGAAGCCTGAAAAGGTTTACAATACTGCTGACTGAATCCGTGTAAGTCCGAGCGCTCTGTCGTGATAAAAGTATCAAAAAATCGTCGACGTATCTAAAGGTGTTAAGTACCCCTTCATTTGAAAATGCAAGCCCTAGTGAGCGGTCAATCGCGGCTAAAAATATGTCACAAAGGACCTGGGGCAACACAAGATCCTATACAAATTCCTTTGCGTTGGATATAGAAATCATCATTAAAAGAAATAAAGGTGGATTTTAAGTAAAACTCTAGCAAGGACATGAAACTGTCTACTGACACTCCAGCAGTGTTCTGAAATCCAATAACACCATTAGTTTCAATGCAGTTTCTGACGGCCACAAAAAGTTCACCATGAGGCACCGAATAAAACAAGTCCTCCACGTCTATGGAAAAGGCATATCCTACATGTACATTGGAATTCAGAAAACCAACTAGTTCACTGGAGTTCTTTGTAGCAAATGGGTCATCAACATGCAGGGCACTCAAATGCTTCTGCAGAAAGTGGCTAATTAGGCACTGCCAGGACCCCTACTCGCTGACAATCGTTCTAAACGGAACCGAGTCCTTGTGGGTCTTTACAGTAAAGAAAACGGTCAGATCTTTCTTTCTACACCCTGTGATTGAACTTGCAAGCTTACTAAGTTCTAGGTCTTTGCACAATGCAGCTGCCCTGCCTTTCACCCTCGTTGCGCCGGGCCTGACACGCACAAAATTCTTGGCGATGGGGCGGGAACTGTTGGAAGCTTTTATCATCAAAGAGAAGGGAGATGATTGCGTAAGCGATACTTCGGTTAACCTATATAAGGCAGAAGGCAATTTCTTGCGCAGGTTTTGCTTGACATGAGGTGGGCATGATTTCTTTGCTTTCTCTCCTTATCCACTTTTCTTGTGACGTTTGAAGAAGCTTATATAAGCTATTTCAAGAAAGAATAAATCAGTTGATAGTTTGCGCTCCTTCTCTCTACACCGTTTTTTCCTGTGTTCGTCCGAGCTTTGCGCACATACCCTACAATAGGAAACGACGGCTGAAGATATTCGGATTGTACGTCAGTACATAAGGGACGGAGCAGCAGCTGCCTTTTATATACTGACTAGATCTGAACGCATAACGAACAGACTGTTCAGAATACGTCGAAAAGGTGAATAAATTTTACGTACAACATACTTTAGGCGTACGTACTCCACAAAAAAAGTGTTCTCTATAGTCCTACACGGCACGTAAAGAAACTCGAGCGGGAAGAAATAGTGTTCCGCGCTTTTTTCGAAGCGCGAAAAAGGAAACGAGCCAAAAGAGGAAAGCTATATGGCCAGCACCATTTTGGCGGCAACACGTTGCTAGCGAGAACATGCTGCAGGCAGATCCTTCACGCCTACAATTATGGCGCGAAGTTCAGGCCCGGGGAAGCCAAACACGCGACACAATAAATCTTCGTAAATAAAAAGCGTGAAACCTCCTATCCCACCGTGTTTGTTCTTGGGTTTTTTTTGTTTTTTCTTTCTTTTTTGCCGACATTCATTCTGGATTCTGAGCATCTGCGACGTTCATCGAGAATCGAAAAAAAAAAGAAAACTTCTAGCCGATTTAGAATGCCGTTATTGCTTCCTTCTTTTTTTCACTCAGTGTTTTCACAAGCGCGTTGTCGAGACTGCGGCGAATTTTCCGCGAGTGAGCCATTGAGCTCCTCGCGTCCTCTAGGCTACTTCAGCTTTTCATTACAGTTCAGTTGGCTTACATTTTCACAATCGGCGAACGCGCGCTCGAACGTGTATACAGTGCGGGCACTATTCCGAATGGATCTGTAGATTTCGCGAGCGGAAACCGAATTCGTAAAGATCTCGCAAGACAGTCTTGAAGCGCTGTCCAAATACGAGCTCCTCGAGTTGAATCCTTCGGCAAGGTTTACACATGAGACACGTCTTACGAGTTCGCGTTCTTTCGCGCACGTACGCCCATATACTCAAATACCTATAAGTTGCAGCACAGAGAAGCACACTCGTATAGTTCACCTCTACATGGACGAAATCTCAGAAGGTACGAGTTGCTGGAAGCGTATAATGTACTTCTGAAGCGTGCTTTACTTTGAACGGAATAGAATGCCATATGCTCGTGAAGATAATGAAATCGTCGGCAGTTCGAATGGTCGGCTCGTTAGACTGCTCTCGGTGGATGAACTTCTTAAACAGCGCCAACTACATTTTGCAGTGTGCGTATACATATACAAATGAATATGAGTCAATTTTTGTATACGATCGTAAGGCCGTAAGAACCAAGATCGGCCGTAAGAACCATGCTTTTTTTTTAAAGACGATAGTCTTAAGGAACTTAAACGCAGAAATTTTAGTCTGTCTGTCTGTCTTTCTGTTTGTCTGTCTGTCACCCGATTCAGCGACCCGGCCAAAGTTGAACCACTTGCTTACCGCCCAGCCATCTTGAACTGGTACGGCTGTTCATACTTGTGAACGTTGTCGATCAAAAAGTAAATATTACGCATATCTGAGGCGCAACATCACTAGGCAAGTATTAGGTGGTGTGTTCCTTTAATAGAAAATACATAGATCCGTAATTCTAAAGACCCTAGTTCCTTAAGCTGCGCTGAAAATGCGGCTGCGCTGAAAATGCCTATGCGCGCCGACGAACGCCCTCTGCCACGGAGGAAGGAAACCCTCTGCACAAGCTCATGTTTCCAGACGTATTGCCAGATGGCGTCCATATCTCACGCAGCGCCTCCTCTATCGTCTTCACACGGCATTTGCAGCGGAGCACGCAGATACGCGGCCAATTTTTTTAACGTGGCGTGGTGCGGTCGAAAATACTTGAACACGTGCCCATTTCTGATATAAAATATTCTGAACATTAGCGAAGCGATTGCTGCAACTGTACCGGGTGCTCTGGCCTCTCAACTATATGCTTCTTTTTATATTTTTCTGCTCCGACTCGGCGCAGGTTCATCCCAGAGAAACTGATGTCGATTTGCGAATTATTTTTATCAGTTTAGGGCAAGACACAATAAAAATATGGAACACATGCTTGCACTTAGGTAACAGTGCAACGTGAGTCAAGGCAGTGGCGTATCAACTCGTTCGCGAGTGGGGGGGCTGGCGTCGCTGACTCTGTTCACCGTATATATATATATATATATATATATATATATATATATATATATATATATATATATATATATATATATATATATAATGAATATATATACTAAAACTAAATGATGGGAGGGCACGACAGGTCCGGGTATTTTCTATATTGAATGAACTTCAGATAGCACATTTTGAAAAGAAAAAATGTCATTACAAAAAAAAGACATTTTTCCTTTTCAAAATGTGCTATCTGCAAGTTCATTCAATATATATATATATATATATATATATATATATATATATATATATATATATATATATATATATATATATATATATGATTTGAGGCGATTTTTTATATTCGTAGAGCTGAACAGATACCTTGCTTTTTAAACCTGTTTGTTTTAAACCAAGGAAATATCTGCACAAACAGAATGTGCAGGTTGGGCCGACCTATACCGCGACAACACAGTAGTGTTTAAAGGGGTCATGAACCACTTTTCCAAGTAATGATCGAATGAGCTCAATATCGGAGTTTACTGCCTCTCGAATCGATTGCCGCAAAAATTTCTCGAATCCGTCAAGAACGAGCGGAGTTACGGGGGTTTGGCGCACGCTCTCAGCGCTTTCTCTCTTTTCTTGTCCCAGCGAGCTCACTGGAAGCTACACAGGGAGGGATGGCGCGGGGGAAAGAAGTTACGTCACCGCGCGTCGTAAAACGCGATCGCTCTCCCGCTGTGATTCGCGTGCACGAGTGTGGCTACCGTGTAAAGTTAGCAGACTGAGGAGTACGGCGCCGGCGAGTGGCGGCACCCCGTGGCGAGAAGCGCATCTTATCCGAACGCCACTCTCGATTTATGTCAGCTATCGGCCAATGAGGATGCTATGTCTTTTGCGACGCGGAGAAGCAGATACGGGACGTCAACCGGCAGGCGCTCCGCCCACCGACGAGAGTGAGAATCGGCCTCTGTTTCAAAAGAGGGCGCCTGAGGAAACAGCAACTTCGCGCTCCGCTTGCAGCCTCTACGCGGCGCGCACGACTGCAATATTTGGCTGAGCAGTTTATACCCGTGTCATCTTTCCGCAGGATGTGCTTTTTCAACAAGCCCAAAGCGTGCTTTATGACCCCTATATTAACATCGTGGAAATATTACCGCGAAGTTTAAGAAGTACAGCCACATTTAACCTGTAATTCATCTGAGCATTCCATCTGCAAACTTCACAGTCTCAGATTGGCGCTGTAAATACGATGAGTATGAAAGAGAGAGAGAGACAGGAAGAGAAGAGGAAAGGCAGGGAGGTTAACCAGACGAACGTCCGGCTTGCTACCCTGCACTGGGGATAAGGGAACGGGAATAGAAAGAGGAAGAGATAGAGAGAGAAGGAGAGCACTGCACGTGCAAAGGGGGGTACAATCAGTCACTGAGGCAGTCACTGAGGCCTACATGACATCAGCGTTCTGAAATTCCATTGGGGGTATCGCGGCATTTGAGAGGGCCGTGGGCGAGCCGTTGTGATTACTGCAGCGCTGAAAACACTGGATCGAGAATTTCCAGCACTTGCAGGGCAGTTCGGGCTGACGGAGTGTTTAGCTTATTCAAGAGCATGAATATGGTGTTCAGAAGAGAGCCAAGCATCGCAGCAATGTCTTTGTCTTTCTCCGGCAAGTCGTGGGGAACCAGCGCTGTCGTTGACTCGGTATGCGTCTGCTTCGACCTTTGGAGTCACTGTGTGTGGTGCTGTGGCTTTGGCTGTAGTTCTGGCTGTGGCTCTGGCTGCAGCTTTGGCAATGCCGGCCATGCTTCAGTGTCCATGTGCTCTGGTGCGGTCTTGTCCTCAGAAATCGACTCGGGCGTGTCTAGCCTAGGAAGCAGAGTATGAGGTGTCACCTGTGAACTGCGCTTCACAGAGTTCCTTGACCCTCTACGGCGTCGGGAGCGTCGCTTTCTGACGACAGCAACAGCTTCCCGACGAGACGAGCGGTCTCGTACCATCTGCTTTAGGATCTCGTTTTCCTTCTGTTTCTTGGGGCACTCATTTGACGAAGCGTCATGGGACCCGAGGCAGTTGCGGCACTTGAGGATCGTGGCATCACAGGAGTCTGCAGCGTGTGGTTCGGCGCAGCGCGAGCAAATGATCGTGCTCTGACACACGGCGCTCACGTGTCCAAACCTCATACATTTGCGGCATTGGAGTGGCCTTGGAATGAACGGTCGTACAGGATGCCGAAAGTGGCCTACCTTGACATGCGAGGGCAGAGATTCACCCTTGAATGTTAGTTTTATACAGCGAGATGTGCCCATGCGCGTCATGTGTATTATAGGGATGCCATCTACTGTTGGCTTCACCAGACTGGGCAAGTCGGTGTTGGAAACAGAGACGGCCACATCGTAGATGACACCAGTAGTGGTATCACTGGCCAGTGGTATGTACGAGCGAACTTTTATGCCATCAAGTTCCGTAATTTGGCTCAATGTTCTCAGCGCAGTCTCGTGTGCAACGTCGACAGCCAGGACATTTTTTCGTGTGTTGACTCTAACATCCCTTACTTCATTTGGCACCGCCGCTTCGAGAAGCACCGAGACCGACTGTCTGTTGAGTTGTCTCAGATTGTCGGTAGCGAGTTCTGGTACGAATATAATCGTACTGACTGCGGTCTTCCGAGTAGATTTCAGAGTTGACTTGCCTGAAGACAGGGGGGACCCGGTGTTTCTTCGCTTCGCCTTCCGGCGTCGTACGAGCTGAAAGTCGTCATCGGACCAGTCCTCACTGCTGAGCGAGTAGACACTGGTTTCGTCGCTGTCCGTAGCGCTATGGAGCCCAGTGCGCTTCCTGGAGACCGCCGCCGCTGTCGCCGCCATCCCCGGCAGGGCCCGGGGACGTCTATACTTGCATCGGCGCCAGAAACGAGGCGGATATCCAGCGGTGAAGGCAGAAATATTAAGAAACTAGCGGATCGGTAGTCACAAGCGTTCTGTAAAGCGAACACTTCGTCTTCCTTCATGAGTATGAAGAATCTGCTGTGACTGTAGTACCTTTAATTCTCGCTTCTTAAACAAACAAAACATGTGGCTGACAAAGCAAGGTACTTCGCAGAAGTCTTCAGGATAAGCCGAGTGTCAATTTCTTTACTGTTACAGCCCCCTAATATAAAGTCTTTTTAAAGGGGTCATGAACCACTTTTCCAAGTAATGATCTAATGGCCTCAGTATCGGAGTGTACTGCCTCCCGAATCGATTGCCGCAAAAATTTCTCGAATCCGTCAAGAATCAGCGGAGTTACGGGGGTTTGGCGCACGCTCCCGGCGCTTTCTCTCTTTTCTCGTGCCGGCGAGCGCACTGGAAGCTAGACAGGGAGGGATGGCATGGGGGAAAGAAGTTACGCCAGCGCGCGTCATGAAACGCGATCGCTCTCCCGCTGTGATTCGCTTGCGCGAGTGCGGCTACCGTGTACTGAGGAGTGCGGCGCCGGCACCCCGCGGCAAGAAGCGCATCTGATCCGAACACCGCTCTCAATTTACGTCGGCTGTCGGCCAATAAGCATGCTATGTCTCTTGCTACGTACAGCGGACAGACGCCCCGCCCACCGACGAGAGTGAGAACCGGCCTCTGTTTGAAAAGAGGGTGCCTGGGGAAACGGCAACTTCGCGCTCCGCTTGTGGCCATTACGCGGCGCGCACGACTGTAATATTTGGCAGAGCAGTTCATAGCCGTGTCAGCTTTCCGCAGGATGTGTTTTTCAATCAGCCCAAGGGGTGCTTCATGACCCCTTTAAGAAGAAGTTCAAGTTCAGTCGATTAATACTTAAAAGCAAACCACATTGAGCTGGTTGTGTATAGTTATAAGATTATAAATGACTACGAATTTATATAGTAGGTGTCGTTCCTTGCCCTCCTACTTTTCCCAGCTTGGGTGGGCCGTGGCCGAAAAAGCGGTGAAGTGGCCCTTTACTCCTCCCCTCCGGTTCCTCCCAAGTAAATATCCTACGTAAACTGTGTAAGCTCAAATTTTCCTTGAAAAAATGTGGGCGATTATAACGTTAAACTACCCGCATTGTTTCCTTCCGTATAGGTCGTTAGCTGTTAATGATTGGTCGAAATTTTCTGGGTCATGCTTACAGCACCTGCTCGTCAAACGATGCAACAAATGACGCATAAGTGATCCCCCGCGGAGTTACCACGTACGCATGACTGCGTAAAAAAAATAATAATAATGAACTATTTTGAATACGGCGTATTGTTTGTCATTGGTTCTTCGCTATTCGTAAAAAAATTTCAATGTGCCATAAAATCGCCTCCAATTGTTACGCGACGTCACAAGTCTGCGAAAATTCGCGTCGTTAAAATGAAGTCTGCACAATAAGCAGCACATTACTGTGCTGAACAATAACTTATTTTTTTTTTTTCGGAATAGACAGACAGTGTCTCTTTCTGAACGAAATTTAAGAAGGCTGCCCGCCAATCACATTGGCAGCGGCTGCTTCTTATAGCAGCGGGCGAGATGGATTCATATGTGTATGATAGATATTTTGAATTGTAGTATAACGATGCTGAGCTGTTTTTGTGCGTGTACAACTCTCTGTGAACTCATCGTTGCTGACAAAGAGGTAGAGAGAGAAATAAACATTATTGGGAACAGACACAATCCTTTGCAGGTAGGCAGCCTTCTTAGTCCAGAAAACCGTGGACGCTGATCATCTCCCTGGTGAGGTAGATCAGGTAACGGGGCAACTTTGAAAGCTGGGCTTCTCAATGTACTCGAGTCCACTGCCTTGTTACAATCCTCCACGATCGCTGCAGGCTACCATATGATAAGCAAAGTGAAGCATGCTAATCGGAGACTAAATTGGGAATCTATTTTAGTTGTCCTGGCTAGGCACAACTAAAACACTGGACACTTCTGCACACTCATAAACTCACAGCAGCTTGAATATGGAGCAGTGGCGATGCTATTCATTTTCAAAGAAGCTGAATTTACTGAAAAAGGAGAGCGTTTGATCGAGTTATAAAGCGTTTACTGTTTCCCGCCCATATTTGCGTCGCGGATTACTTAAGTTTCAGGCCAGGCAGGACAAAATAAAATCATGACAGATTGCTGTTATGTTTTAAAATTTAATACAAAATCGCGTTATTGCTGAGTTCAAGTAAAACTTCGCCTGACTTGTTAGTTTCCCAGTCTGCAGCCGACAATAACCACTGTCGAAAGTGAGGGGGGCTCCGCCCCCCCCAACGTATCTCAGTGGGGGGGCTAGCGCCCCCCTTGCCCCCCCCCCCCCCGGTAGATACGCCTATGAGTCAAGGTATGATAAAGTCTCTGACGAAGTCAGCGCAGAATAAAACATCGACAAAATAGGGTCATCAGTGGTTTTTCGAAATATTTACGTTGTTGGTGAAAGCATTTGTGTAACGTGGGTGTAGCGAGAGGGAGGGAGAGAGAGCTTGCAATAAATCTTTGGTTACAACCAATTATGCTTTTCTCTGAGCGTTTCATTACATAGTGCTCGTTTCCTACAAGAGCGAAAATAGAGAGAGAGAGAGAGAGAGAAAGACGTGTTCATAATTATTACACGTTCAGTGCGTGCTAACTGCAATTTACCACGCACCCCTAATCTCTCTTCTCCACTACTCTTGAGCGCTTACAAGTTCCTCCCAGCAGTGAACCATACTTGAGTAACTGGTCGACTAACTCTCCTAGGGGTCACTTAGCCAGTTTTAGAATAGCGTACGCAAAGATGGCGTTCGTTGCGGTCGCCAGCTATTTCCGTCACTTAACGGGGGCCCGCAAGAGGATATAGCGTACGAGGCACGCGCAGTGGCGACAAACGCTAACGCAAGGCTTTGCGCGCGCTATTTTAAAACTCCTTATTGTGAACGAAGGCCCTGCACTTCCTTCTTTACCATGACAGCAAAGCCGCCGACTTCACTCTATGCCCCGACCAAGGCGTACATCACGTACGGCGGTAACACTTTGAGAGGCCGTCTTGGGCTTGTCCTCACTTCACTGTTTACTGAGCGGCCCTCCAAACTTTCGGTGTTTGGTCTGTAGGCGTTCCTGTTCACGGCGCACGTAAGTACACCACGTCGCGTACAACGCTTTGGTTGGTTTCCGCGTCAAGTTTCGATGTTTTGTGGACGAAAGCGGACCGACCTCAGAAGGATAATTGGAAAAAGGCAGGCAAAACACAAATAAAATACAACAGAGGAAACGAAAATGGCCAAATAAAGCATTAGTTCTTACTTAATCATTCTTACCTCTTACCACATAAATTAGAAAACAGCGAAAAGAGGTCGGGAGAGTAATTTTTGAAGAAGGAAGTGCTGGTAATAGGCGATAAATGGAGTGCGACCAGAGAGTACGAAAAAAAAAAAAGAAAACAGAATTTAAGTCAGCAGAAATGCTCGTATATGCACAGTAGCTCTTCACAGCCCCAAGCCTTATTGAAAGCCATGAGGAGGCTGCGTAGTAATTCATTCGGAATCAGACGGCAAACGGACCAGACAGCCCACAAATATCCATTAGCCTGCGCGGTCACATGACGGTGTCTGATAGAAAAAGTAAGACTGCGCGACAAGATAGCAATATAGCAGAAGGAAACGGGTCACCGACGGCGTAACCAAACAGTCCGATTGGTGGAAAGAGTGGTCTTAGAATCGATAAACAAAGGATTATATGGGATGATGTCACTCGGAGGAACGATATATGGGGACGACTGCCTCTATAGTAGTGAAGGAATCAGGCCGCGTGGTGGTGCTTCCTTACCTTCCTGGTTCCAAATGGCGACTGTTCGAGGCAGCCTCCTTGGCCTACTCAAATGCAAGCGAAATAAAGGAGACCCGAAAGTGCCTCATGAAAAAGCCAGGCGAGAAATACGAGGCCGCGCGATACTAAGCGTAAAACTGTGACGGTTGTCCTTACCAAGCTTGGGTCCGCCGACGATCAGTTTTGGAAGCGAAAGCTATACTTGTCACGACATTTTGCCGGCTGAGAAGACGTAAAACACTCGGCTCATGTTACAGGCCTCATTTTCTAGCATGTAGAACACAAATTTTCTCTACTCCGAGTCGATACTTCAGCTCCTTTTGGAACTTTACAGACTTCTAATAAATTACCCTCACTTGACCTAGTTGGTATTTACTGCATGCCATGTTTTCCGTTCTAGAAACATGGGGACGGCGGAACCAACGCGATTAACGGCGTGGTCACTAATGGCTTTGGTGATCGCTAGTGTGGTTGACCGTGTGCTCTTTAGCTATGCTCGCCCTTGTTTTGCTGTGAACATCTCACGCTTAAGAATGTTAAATCTACTCTCGCTGTCTCTTTTTAAGAGCGCAGCTGTTTATACCGTTGGTGCCTGTAAAAAAACCATAGGTGGGCATGCGCCACGGGAATTGGGCAAGCCCCGCTACCGAGTACGGCAGGTGTGAGCGTTAAACGAAAACTCTGATATCTCGCACGCTGCAGTGAACTCTCTGCCTTTTCTTTTCTCCTTTCCTTCCCTTCTCTCTCTATCTCTCACTCATCTTTCTACTCCCCTTCCCCAATACGCCAGTGTAGGGTAGCCAACCGGCAGTTTTTCTGTTTAACCACCCTGCCTTCTCCTTTTCTGTTTTCATTCCTTCCTTCCTGCTCAGTGAAGTGGAGCACGTGGAACACGTCAAAGAGAGAGGGAGAAAGAAAGATAATGAGAAAGTAGAGAGAGAAAGAGACACACACAAAGAAAGAGAAAATAAAGAAAAGGAGAGAAAGAAAGTGAAAGCAAGAAAAAGAAAAAGTAGAGAACAATAAAGAGAATAAAGAGATAAAAAGATAGAAAGAGAGAGAAAGACATAGAAAGAGAGAGAAATGAAGAGAATCAAAGAGAGATAACGAAGCACAGAGAGAGAGAGAAAGAGCGAGAAAGAGAAAGAAATAGATAGCGAGAGAAAGAAAGAAAAAGGAAGGAAGAAATAGGAAGTAACAGGTACAAAACTCAGCAGTTGTTCAATGTACGAATACAACCGATGAGCGAAGCTCCTTAGAAATGGGACGCAAACGACTATGTACGTTGTGAAACTGTTTACTGCGTCGCGCGCCTTGTGTTTTTTGTTTCTTTTTTTCGCTGCGCGCGCCGAGCCGGCGTTTCATTGTCGTTTTGCGCCGGCGCCGCATCTATGTTGCAGGGAGCTTCGACGGCGACGGCGGGGTGCGGGCTTAAGGAGCTTCGCTCCTAAAAGACAGATACAAGAAACAGAGAGAAAGATAAAGAAAGAAAAGAAAAATAGAGAGAAACAAGGAAAGCCACCCAGCTCCGCTCTTCCTTCAGGCTAGGCACCACTAGCGCGAAGCTGTTATAGCTTTCTTTTCTCAATTTAAGTTCCTTTGCTTCGTGGAGAAAAGAACACCGATAGTCTGTGGACGAGTGTATTCAACTGTGCGTGGCTTTTCGACGTGCCGGAAAATACGAGCACAGGAAAACCCCAACGAAAATTTACTCAGTCGTCTCCCATAGATCGTTTAGAGATGCTCAATAAAAATGTCTGCCGAATGTCTGCTCACGACTTCTTGTCATATATATATAAAAACACTAAATCAGTGGTTATCTACAGACTTTACGCAAATCACCAGTCTCCGCTAACGACTAAGGTGACATTCCACGATGTTAGGCAGGATAGTACCATGAACTTCTCTATAAAGTCCCCTCTCGTGATCCTTTAAGCATCAACGGCAACTAATACTTCGAGAAAGCTTGAATTCTTAGCAATGTTTACGTACACCCAATTTGAATAAATTTTGTAGAGGTGATCGCAAGTGTCTAGGCAGGTAAGTTAGTCTGGGAAGCCTGCTTGTAGGGTGTATAACTTGTCCATAGATTAAACTTGCATAAATTTAGGGTGCCCTCCGCATATTAGCCGCGGTTGGGGCAACGTGGCGCTGTCTTACAGCATATGCAAATGAGCCTCGTGAAAGCAACGATTGCAGCTCGTTTCACAGAATTTCCGGTGTCGGCGGCGTCGGCGTCATTGGTTCTGAGCGAAAAAGCAGCTTTGGTCGTGAGCGAAAATTCGAGGGCGTTTGCACTTTGGCTTTCCTTGCGGCACTGTGTATACGGCTCGAGACTATCGAGAAGCGAAGGCAAGCTACCGATTGAGAAGGCGATAGTGTGTGTGCCTGTGTGTGTATGCGTGTGTACGAATATCGCTGTCGCGTTTTAAAATCGAAATGTAAGAGTCCCCCTCCCCCCCCCCTTTTTTTTTTTCCGGGCTTTCTGTCCACAGCATTTTATTGCGTACGCTGCGGCGCGCCGCCTCTTGTCAGTGTATAACTAGTACCTGACTCAGAGTGTGCGTACGTGTGAACATATTCGCGTGCATTTATGGTCGCGGATTCTTTCTGCATGTCAGTGGTTTTCGTCGCGATAAGTTGACAAGGAATATATCGCCGTCACTTCATCGATTGATTTGCTGCCAAAGATGCATGAACCGCATCTGCATGACTGCATGACTGCATGAACTTCTCTTTACAGCTCCTTATATTTGGAGAAGTGCAAGATTAAAGCAAGCTCTGAAACAAGCTGTCATATGGCAAGAGAGTAAAACAACCTTTCACTCCCTCGTGGAATGCAGGAGTGGAACAGGCACTTTAATACGTCTCGCCATGAGGAGTTAAAGGCCTTTTCACTCCTCCTGGAAAAAGAGAGTAAAGCGCCTCCCTGTAAGAGAGTATAATGAGATCTGCGGGAGTAACACAGCTCTTTAACTCTCACTGCAGGAGTTTCAGTTTTTAGAGTGAAGAAATAAAAACGCGGCGCTCTTGTAGAAGCAGGAGCTCACTATGTTAGTGCGTTTCATGCCGTAAGGCAAACTAACGCAAAAGAAGGACAGAATGAACTTCGCGGAGGAACACAACGTCAGCAAAATAACGACGTGGTTAGGCCGGTGGCTAGACGCGGCCCCTATATAAACTACAAGCAAAGGCAGGCGCTTCGGGGTCTGGTTTAAAGATAGACGACGCGAAAAAAAAGGGCAGTGGTAGAAGGGTTGGTTTGACGTCTACCGTGTAAGCGGATCACGCAAGATGGGCACTTGACTATGTCGAGTGCTGTGCCGCAGCGAATGTCCAGGACAGTGAAAATACTTGAAAACGACAGACAAAATAACGCCGTAGTGGTCACAGCTGCGCGGCAATGCAATCTTTTTCCTCTTTTTCATTTCATTCTGAAGAAACATGGCTTCCATGCTGTGTAAGACAATATACTGGCCGCGTTTCTATGTTTGCCCATTTCGATGTTTGCTTCTTTCGCGCCATGTGATAAGACAAAGTGCCACACCAGAGTTGGCACTCTTGGTGGAAGCAAATTACGAAGTTGACATGAAGAAGGAGAAAGGAAACAAAGAGGCGTGCACTCTTCACCAAAATTTATACGTACATGCGTCTGCCCATGATGTTGCAGATGGGAACGCGTGGTAAGCAGTGAGTATTATGTCTGGTGAGTGGCATGGCATTGCTTCCGTTTGCGCGCTTTTGTCTGACTTCCCAATATTTCACGTAACGAACTGGGGGCTGTAATTCGTTAAAAACGCGTTATCTCGAAATACACGATACATCGAACAGATTCTCAAATATTATGATCTTCGTTATAACCGGGTTTGACTGTATAAATAGTACAGCGTAAAGTACACTGGAAGCATAAATACACAGGAAGGCTTAAACTTCGACATGCGGTCCTCGTAGAAGCAGATCTCGCAATTGTGACAGGTCGAAATAGGTTCGCGCTGTAAAGAAGCAAGAACGTCTCGCACCCATGGAATAAGCTCGTAAATGGAAACCCTCATCAACCCGGCATATATCCGTTCGAGAGGAAAGGCATAGCTGTTTGAAGTTCCGTTCCGCAGAGGCCTCAGCTCGAGAATGAGCTGGCGGCGTCGGCAAAGTGCAGTGCAGGATTCCGTAGAAGCTCAGAAACGTATTCGCGAGCGCGCGGCGCGCACGCGCCTCAGTGTTCTTACGAAGAGAGTGCTCTTTCGCGATGGCAGGAAAAGCCTCCCGCTCATCTAGTCAGCTCGCGTACACTTCCTACCGTTCCTCCTTCTCAAAGCCAGCGTCTCTAGGCCGGGCCATCAATATTAGGCGCGAACGCCCGACACCGCTAACGCTCTGCGACTGGCTTGTTCTTCCCTTCGGCTGGGCGGCCTCGTGAGAGAAGAGGAGTGCCTTGCGGCTTTAGTTAGGTACGCGATACAGCTCCTATACCGCGATTTCGGGATAGACGCAATGGCGTCTTCGTTCAGACTCTTAACACCTCGGCTCGCCCTCCCTCGCGTTTCCCGCGTACTTACGCGAGTGGGTTTGCTATTCTGGGCCGTCGGTTCTTGAGAACTGTGCCGCGGAATGTTCATCGACGGGGCAACGGGTCCTCGCGCTTTCGAGGAGCGAGATGTACAAGAACTTCGGAATGACGATAGTCTGGGAAACTGAACCGCTCTGTCTCCTCCTTGCATCGTTAGTGTGGATGGGCGTGTGGCCAAGGTGGAGGGCACAGCTAGCAATGATATTGGTGTAGAGTCGAGTTGAGGGTCTATGTTGCCGTAGCCTTATCGTCGCATTAGGCTTACATGTGCGACTGGTGCCGAGGTTGCCTCTGTTAGAACCACGTTTGACGTAAGAAACTTTCACCACTGTTGTTACCCCAACATCGCTGGCGCTATAAATATTTATTCGAATATATTCATGTCACAATTAGGTAACCGCCTCAGTCGGCATTTTTTTTTGTAAGCGTATGGCTGTTGCTATTAGTTCTGCTATTAACGCATCTTTTTGGTACGAGCCTTTTGTTTTAAAACCTGAATGTACGGCTTACTGCAATCTACTCTTATTTAGTTGTAATATTGGAAGATGAGACTCTCCGGTTACAAACTTTCCCAAAATATTTGCGTATGTAATAGTAGTCGGGATCACGAATTAAGATTCAACATCTACTTGGATTGCGCAATAGTGCGGCATACCCAAGGCGCTTTACATGTCGTGAGAAACGCAGGTCCGAACGAAGTACCTAATCATTAAATGTACTTATGCGCCAATTATATCAATGTAAACGATCGTATTTCCCGCGTGTATAATTGCAGTCTTCATCGTAATTATGTCGAGAATCATGCTAGGCGCCCTGCCAACCATGCAAACCTTTCCAGTATTCTTATAAAGCCCCCGTCTCATACTCTGATCTTCCCGGCCAAGTTTCATCTTCCAAAGAACACTACGAGAAATGCAACGAAGTGCATTGGAGCATGAAATTGAGCGGAGTGGTTGAAACGTCGCACGTACCCCGGCTTCTCAACTTAATCAAGCGAAGTTAGCAAAAGGCGAACTCAAGACAAGTAGCAATTTATTACGGCCCGGAGTAGAGTCACGCCACATACGCTCTTGATCACAGCAAGAAAAACAGGAACAAAAGGCGCAAAAAAACGGCACTACGTATAATAACGAAACAGCTGAAAAGCTTGTACGCATAAACCTGTTCCCAGTCCAGAGATGTCTGGCCGGTCTTCTAAGAGCGCACTACGGCTGTTTCAATATTTGAAGAGCAAATCAGTTCATTTTACTTTGAAAGAAAGAAGTGGAATAAACAAAGGGCACGTTTCTTTTTTCGACACAACCTGATAGAATCAACAGGCAATGAGGCCAAGGAATGTATAGAGGACGTAAGCTGTAGTGTTTAGCTACAGTAGTGTAGAAATTGTGACACAAATTGAAAGGAATTAAAGTGGATCAAAAATCAACATTGGCGCCGGTAGGGGCCTAATTATCTACAACCCTCGGATAACGTGTCCGATGCTCTACCAGTTGAGCTATGGCGACGGTCACTCTCCCGTCCACTTGGTATTTCTGTGCGTGCAAACGGGGGACTGTTAGCCAGCGCCGTTCGTAGTTATGACAGCGAGTGTAGAACACTCTTTTCTGCCAGAAGAAAGAAAGAAAGAAAGAAAGAAAGAAAGAAAGAAAGAAAGAAAGAAAGAAAGAAAGAAAGAAAGAAAGAAAGAAAGAAAGAAAGAAAGAAAGAAAGAAAGAAAGAAAGAAAGAAAGAAAGAAAGAAAGAAAGAAAGAAAGAAAGAAAGAACTTTGTAACAAAAGAGTTTGAATGAGATAAAATGCGAAGGCGATTTGAGGCTGCACATCTCGAATACAACAATGCCACTGAAAAGCGCAGAGAACTAATTCTGAACGGGGCGGTTGAAGCGGAACGGTTCGTGTGTGGGAGGCTAATGATAAGTACGAAAGCTATTACTGGGGTCGTTCCCTTTAAAAACGATTTCTTTGACCCTCTGGCTTCAGCTCGCTGAATTCATATCGAGCTGCGAGGAGGGCAAAGTATCGTCGACTGGTTTTTGACTCGCTCAAAACACGCGAGGATTTTGCTTCAACTCCTTTTATAGCAAACTCCCCACTAACTCGTTCATGTGGTTTTGTTTGTTGCGTTCAGTAGCCATCAGTGCTCCTGAAGCGAAAACTTTTTAATGGACCTTTGTATAGAACAAGGGACGTTCAGAGGTCATTAGGCCCTATCAGTACAATTTGCAAAATAAATATATTTTGCAGCTATTTTACTGAGAATTTGTCTACAAGTACGCGTGATGGGGGCACCAAAAGGCCAGTTCTCGCTTGTCACGATTCTCGGCGTACTGTACCGTTTGCATGTGCGACACTTCACGAAAAATATATCGAAAAACGCCCAACTTTTGCAGCCTTCACTCCTACATGTCTTCTGTGATGCAGAAATGTTCCTTCCATCACAAGGCCTTGATTACACTCAACCGCCTTCTACGCATGGGTCACGCGATTGCATGATTCTTCAATTACAGCAGATAAATTGAAGTATTGAGCGTCGTCATCGTCATTGTTGGCATCGTCACCATCGCCATTATAATGATCAGCAGCAATATTATCATCCCTGTTTCCTCTTAATAGATGTGGAGGAATAAAGTTTAATGACGTCAATATATGGAAACAACAGGGCAGAAAAATCGCTCGGCAATTCTCAGTTGCGCCAGCGTTTTGCTTGAAAATTCCTTCATTTCCTCAGAACTCTTAGATGGGTGGTCTTCACTTTCCCTGCCATCTATTGTATAATATCGGTAGATGCCCACTTACCAGGCCTTGCGCGTTGCGTAGCCTGCGCAAATCCATTACTTCCTATTTTCTACTCGAATATTGGATGATCCCGTTTGTTATCCCGTTTCCCGCCGATACGTTCCTATTTCTATACCTTATTTTCATAAAAATAAAAAGAACCTGAAAGGCAGAAAAGTGGGCTAAAATAAATGTCTCGCTGACAATGATACACACGCAGAAAGGTTAGAAAAGATAAGGAAGAAAAAGCTAGTGTGAAATACTCGATAGAACTCGAATACTCGAAAAGAGCATGTAATAGTAATAAACAAGTAACTGGCACTGCACGAACAAAACGCTCAGCAATCGCCGTGAGGAACTTCCCTGGTATAAGCCCACTGCTCGAAAAATCAGGTCATTTCGTTACAGCATTCGCGTTGGCACTGTGCTTGGATCGTCAACCAATCTGACAAATCCTGTCCCACAAGAGACAGGCGGTGGTTTGTTCGGCCGTCGTCTACTGCTTCAGTTCTTGTCGCCTTCTTCTCGCTCATTCTCGCTTGGACACCTGTCAGTGACATGATTTGTCACAAAGGAAAGCAAATAGGGCCGAAACAAGATAGAACAATTCCAATGTAAAACAAGTCAAGAAAAGTTGCTACAGGAAAAAAAAAATTCTCGCCCAAGCACACTGGGCAGATAGCTAGGCGGCGAAGCTGAAATGTGCGGCTCCGGTGATTATCACTGGGTCTGCCCAGAAATCGTAAATTGGTGTTTGCAGCCCGTGTGTTCTCTTCTTCGGTTCTAGTGGACCAGTGGAGAGTATAGTGGACCTAGCCCAATTCCTGTGGCACATACGAGCTTGGAGGTTTTGCGCACATGGGACCGACTAATTTTGGTTTCGCCTAGACATATAGAGCTTAGCTGTAAAAACACTTTGGGGAAGCGGTGGGCTTGCGTAATTAATCGAATACGGACGGAAGGAACAGTAAGCCGCTCACAAGGAGCCGTGCGAAAACCAGAGTGCTCTTCTGGACCACGTATTAGAAACAATATGTGTGACTGAGTAACAGTCAACACAATCTGGCTTGCGTCTTGTGATGGTAAGACAGCACATTAAACGAATACAGCCAAAAAAAATGCCCCCACATCCCCGAAGGGAACCGTGAGGAAATGCGAATGCATTTCTTGCGCCGATAGTACACGGCGTAGTAATTTTAATGGCGTAAAGCTGGACAAATCGACGCGCTCAAGTGTCTCCCTTTTGGGCGCCTCTTTCAACGAACGCTTCCTACGTGCGTTCGTAATCACCTCAGGGATGTTGCCACCGCCTTCAATGCAGCACAAACGCGTTTAGAACGCGCTGTTTTCTGGCTGTGCCAAGGCAGCACAAACGCGTTTCAAACGCACTGAATTGAGGCGGTGGCGCAGGGAGGAGAGAGAGCGAACGGCGAGAGAAGGAGCGGCGAAGCACTGCACCTGCCCTGTCCTACACGCTCTCCACACACGCGGGAGCTCGGATGCGAGCGCCCTCACAAGCCAGAGCCAGCGCCTCCTGGCCAGAGCGCGCTCCTCCTCTTCACTCACTCTCCGCTACTCCACCCGCACCACCTGCTCCGGTTGCTAGGGGCTAGGATAAGCGCGCGCGCCCGCAGCTGTTGCTATGGGAGAGGGAGTGAGAGCAGAGAGGCGCGCGGACAACGCCGGATGCCTCACATAGCCCGACTAAGAAATGCATTCGCATTTAAAATACCACACGCAACGTAGTCCTTTGCAGACCACTTTCTTTGTTTCTGCATTCATAGCGCCTATTTTACCGTGACAAGTCATTCAAGCTGAAGATTGTGCGGCACCTTATGTTAACGTCACATGGGCGTCTGGCGAAATGCTGTGACCGCTTCTATATATGGTAACTGTGGCATCGCGCTGTTATTTTTCGAGTTTTGAATGGAGTTCGAAAATTGGAGAAAGGAAGTACACCAGCGTGAACAGACACCCGCAAGAGAAACGACATGTTCACACAAGCGCTGAATACGGACCATTCGCTCCAATTCCCAATCCCATTCGCTCATGAATTGAGCGAACGGAATTGTTCAAATAATACGCCCAGCACTGCGCATACCGCAGATGACCTAATAATGTAACAGAAATGAAGAAGTAAAGGAGGCCCTTAAAGGGGTACTGACACGAAAATTTTCAGTTGTTCTTCTCAAATGAAAGGTCAAGCTCTCGAGAGGCTAGAAAATGCTCTGGTAAGCGTGAGCGCCCCCTGAAAAGGTAAATACACTATGCTTCTAAAAGCTAGTTTCTATTCCTACTGTACCCTGACGTCACAACACGGTATGAGCTCCTCGTCACGCGCCCGCACACGGTATCGGGACGTTTCCATGGCCGCTCCATGCCGTGGCTCCATTGGTGACGGACAAGCGGCCATTCTAGGAATTTTGGTACCTGACGTCATCGCAACCATCCAGACTGCTGCGTCAAGTCACCACAATTAGTACTGCAGCCTGACGTCAAGCTAGGGTCGATGATGGTAAGTGCGCCATGAGAAAATTGACTTTAATATAAAAAGAAAATATCTTTTCGGCATTTGCTGAGCTTCACACTTGCTCAGAGCAGTCTCTGAGTACAGGAGATTTGTATAACAGAGTAAACTCACCTTCGAAAAATGATGTCAGTACCCCTTTAAGAACAGCAACAACTGGATGCAAGCAGGATTGTAAGAGGGCGAGAGGGAAAGATGTAAACATCTGGAATGCGGCAACGAACGCACCGAAACAGCATTCGAGGCGACGACTTGGACTGCGTACGAAACAACGGCCTTCAAGAAGCGGCAACAGGGCGTCGCGTCGCATTTGTGTGGAAGGCGAAGGCCCCATTAGCATGTGGAAATTGGCTTTTCCGAGCAGCGCTTTCCGGGCGTCACAACGAAAAACGCCGAAAGCGGCCAGCCCATCTGAGTCGATTAAATAAATAAAAAAAAGCTACACAGGGCCCCTTAAGTATTCACCTAAGACGACTCGAAGGCAAAAGCCTTTGATCTTCTTTTCTCTCGTCAGTCGACGTGTCGATCCTGTTCCGCTTCCCTCTGAAAGCTTTCTGCACCTAACTTGGTTTTGCACTGCCTCCAGGATCGGAGGCACCTCGGCTGGTTTTGCACTGCCTCCGTGATCGGCTCACCTTTGACCAATCAAGGTTGTCATGTGATGACACCACAGATTTTGACCATCTGTAACGTCATGACGACGTCATATGGTGACGTCATCGAGTGATGATGACGACGACGGGGGTCGCTGGACGCCGGTCAATTTTCGCATTTGATGAGGCATCTAAGGCTTTCGCCTTAAAGAAAAAAAAGAAGATAATGAAGTAGGCTTAGATATGAAGACAAAGGGAAGCATGGTGAGAGAAGGAGGTTGAAACCATTCGCGATAACATGGAGCGACGCCATAATATAGAGGACCCTAGAGATGAACACGGAGCCCTCCTGTAAAGGTAGAATGAGATGCCCAACAATACGGTGCAATCGTTAAATTCAGTTTTGTTGCGGGAGCATAGCGGTTCGAAGGGAGAAATGGACAAACGCGAGGAACGTTGAGACAATCGCCTTAGGCGTAGTGGTGATTCTCTCGAGAAGGAAGCGGTGGCGTTTCTTGGTATCGCACTCAACAAAATTGATAGCCGTCCTCTTACAAAAACGAGAATTCTTGTGCTCCTGTCTCAGGCGTCGATCATCAGCCAACCGGATTGTTAAACTGGTTAACCTATCTGCATTTTAGCTCTTGTTTGCACTCTCTTTCTTGGTGTTGCTGGTTTATCTGCATCGAAACGGAAGCAAAGAGCAAAAGACTAAACAAAGCAGTTTACTTTTTATCACGTGTCCTTTCAGTCGCGCTTCCCTTGGATAGAAATTTCCGGCACCACAAATTAGGCGTACAGTCACTTGTAGTTCCATAAGCATAAAAGCTTTGTTCAAACTTGCCATGTTTGCCGTTCCGTGTAGTGCGTCTGCCATAAGGCTAGATTGCCAGCACGAAGACAGATTATTAGTAATACGAGGCCGCGGCGAAGGTTGGGGCGTTCAGATGCTACGACAATGAAATTTAATGCAGCTTATTTTGTCCTGGGCTTGATAATACACGGAAGCTTGTACTGTCACCCGCAAGCGTATAGGATATGGTATTTTATTATATGAAACCTTCTGACCACGTATAATACGACAGCACCGTAGTAACGAATCTTTATGCAGCGGAATTGCGAAGCCATTTCGTCAATTCACGCAACAAGTCATAACCGATTGAAGGCTTTCTTGTGCATCCACTGTTTGTTTTTTGAAGTAATCAATGAGCTCGCCCTACAATACGTTTTTAATGAGGCTACCAGTTGCAAAACCAGACTCAGTAACTCAGCGGTTTTGATCTTATGCTGCTTGTCACGTGATCATGCGGTTCGATTCTGCCGATGGAAGAATGAAAGGGTGATCGTATATTTTGCTTCGGGAACACGTTAACGAACCCTAGAGAACGTAAATTACCACTGAACGCCCCTCCACGTCGTGCCTCGTAATGAGATGGAGGTATCGGTATTTAAAACCTAAGAATTTTCAGGCTTAAATGCAAAAACATCGCTGAGAATTTCTTTAGAAAACTGGACCCTTTTGAAATACAGGACGCTGCACACTTTTAATGTCAACGGATGCATGTTTCTTTGTTATAGAGATCTCCTGCAATCCTCGGATATGAAAGAGGAACAGTAGTTGTCCCTGGAATGTGAACTCGGAGCATTTGATTTCATGAGATCCGAGGCACCTCACACATAGCCTCGCAGTTCGATACGTCGCTTTCCGATCTACAAGAAGACGTAATATTTCACTATATAGGATAAGAAAACGCG
The DNA here is from genome assembly GCF_013339695.2 of Rhipicephalus sanguineus. Taxonomy (NCBI): domain Eukaryota; kingdom Metazoa; phylum Arthropoda; class Arachnida; order Ixodida; family Ixodidae; genus Rhipicephalus; species Rhipicephalus sanguineus. The sequence continues at coordinate 114,233,330 of NC_051181.1, forward strand.
GAACAGCTTAAACGGTTGAAGGAGAAACGTTCGAATACGATGCATTCCCCAGGACACGGAAGTTTGAGAAAGCTAGAAAAACTAGTAGTTGAGTTTCAGACGGCCCGAAACTTCATTCCAGAAGTGAGTCCAACTTCTCAACTGCTTTTGCCTGCGTACTAACCGAGAACCAAGGAAAGCAAGTTCTATACTTGAACTTATTCAGCAAGGAATACAAAACAGCCCAACCGTATCACCTATGATGGTGGTCAAATAAATAAGCGACAAAGTTTATGAGACCGCCGTATTTCAGGCTATGATGAAAAGACAAGCAAAATGACTATTACACCCGGGGCAAAGCTTTGGACGTATGCAGTTGTTTTGCGGTAAAGAGAAAAAGAAATTCTTGTATTTCGCATCTGCCCTACCTTTCACAATACTTCCTCGTACCTACGCAAACGATTGTGCTGGATAGAGTGCCATAACTTCGGCATGGGCCATTCACTTCGTAATAAAATAAATGGCATGTGTCCCAACAAAGGCCCGCTGCTATGGGATTCGTAAATCGAGTCTTCCATGAACCTGAAGGCACGTAGTCCCTAAAATGACCCTAATAAAACCTTCAGCCTGTTTTTTTTTTTTTTTCAGTACACGTGTTCCCTCACTGCGTGTGCTTCCGGAGGTTGTTTGTTTCGGGCCACAGGAATAACAGTTTTTTTTTATTTGCGTCCCGTTCCATGCGGATTAGTTCGTCCTATACACACTGCTTGATCATTTCGATTCACTGCTGTTTATTCAACGCTCCGCGCCCGAGGCCACTCTACTGTATGGAAATCGAGGTTTTCATGGCGCGCGGAGACATGCTACAGAAACTTTATGTTCTGCCTATGTCTAATTTATTTCGCTTGCTCCCTTCGCTGCCTAACACTGATATTGTTTACCATTTGATTTATTATGTTTTTGTAAGTAAATTGTTAGCATTATTGATCGTTGTGCCTCAATTATTTTATATATTTGTACGAATTGTGCCTTGTGCTCCTTCTTTCTTATTGTGAACTGCCCTTCCCCTCTGAAATGTACCCTTTACCCTGAGGGTAAAAAAATAATATTAACAACTGAAACAATTCCATGGTAGGATATTGCCGGTGATTGCTGCCTTATGATTTCCTTAGAAATTCTTTGTTCCTTGTTTCGCGAGAACCAACTAGCCACACGTTTAACGGCGTCGCTGCACCAGTATATACCAGGGATAGAGAGCGAGACAGAAAGATAGCAAGATCAAGAAAAAGCTGTTAGCGCTACCTCGCACATTGTCCTCTCTTTTCTTCGGGGACACTCCCGTGTCACACGTACGTACAAAAGCACCGCTTCGGCCAGCAGCGCGTTATGTCGGGCCACCTGATTCGTTAGGGCACATTAGGGCATCCATTAAGCGCAGTCGTAGGAGATCACGGATCGATGCACCCTCGGAGAAAGCGCGGTCACCGGCTCCTACCGCCGACCACGACTAAATGACAGCCCACGACCACGTGACGATGACTACGTCAATGCCAATTACAATTTAACAAAAAGAAACGCATGACAACAAAGGTACCTTAGTCTGTTCGCGTCGGTGCGTACACGGTTTGGGTCCCCGTTAACATTTAAGCACTGCGCGTCAAGTGGATGGTTATTTACTAAATGGGGCATCTGTAAAGCTTGGCGCTCGTCCTGTTTGTCTGTTCACCTCGCCGGTCGTCTTTTCGTAAGCTAATTTATGTCTCAAGTCAGCCAGCACCAACTAGGCCAACGCTCTGCCCTTTTAGTTTTTAAGCATGCGCATGCGTGAACATCAAAGCGGCAAGACTTACTGGTGGCACGTAGTGGCAATGGGCTCCGACAAGAGTGTGGTTAGACGTACTTCTTTCAACGGTGTCGTATATTCTTTGAAAGAAAAAAAGGGTTCATTTTTTTTTCGCAGCGAGAATTCACCATCGCTGCTTAAAACTTCGACAGCGTACGTTAACAGACGTGCACATGAAAGCGCGTAAGATTTATTCACTCGTTGTGCCTTCTTCTCAATGTAGAAGTGGACACGCCCATATTGTGTCAGCGTTATCGCGGTCGATATCCATCAGATTTTCATCAATTCCTGAGAAGGCTAAGAGGGTCGCACAGCCATTCAGGCTTGCAAGGAGCGTCAACAGTAGCCCACCGTCGTATCTAGTAATGTTAATTGTTGCGGTTTCAAAACGATGATATGATTATGAAGGATGCCTTAGTAGAGGGCTCTGATAATCTTGGCCATCTGGTGTTCCAAAATGGCGCACCAAAATCTAAGTGCACGGGCGTCTAGCGTTTTGCCTCCATTGAAATTCGGCCGCCGCGGACGTGACTCGATCCCACGAACTTCCGGTCAGCATTCGAGCACCATAACCACTAGACCACCGTGGCGGGGTCCCACCTTTTTATCGATAGACTTAAATGGAGACCTGTAGAACGCCATAAGCAATCATTTATAGAAAGTATATAAATTGTGAGAATCATAAAAAAAGTGTTGAGTCAATAACCTAAATGTTGCGACTCCAGGGAATAAATTTCGCTTATTTTAAAGAACGAAGACCATTCTTATAGTCTCGGCACAGGATTCACATTTGGAGAAAGAAAGCACTTGGATACCACATAATCGACCGTGGTGACGTTTCGTCAAAATTATACCATAAACACGAATAAAAGACTGCAGCTTTATTTAGAACGCCTGTAAGATTTATAAACCGTTCTATGGAAATCTTTTTTGGATACGTTATTGTTGAACGTCTGACTGAGTTGATACATAGTGCTTCATTTTGTTCGCCGCAAGTGGCTATTGTTCCGCAATGAAGGGCACTTGACCCATCGTTCGGCAAGGTGCCAAATGACACAGCCTAACGGCGCTGCCAATAATTGGTTCGTTGAGGCGATAAGAAACCACTGTTTCGCTGCGAGACTCTATCGAAAAAAATTGTGGGCAGATCCTGTCGACAGCGCCATTAAGTTGAACCTCCTCCACACTACATATTTTCCTTCAGAGCAGAGCTCTCTCTCTGCCGGCGTCGCCGCTGTCAACACAGAAGGGAGTGGCAGGCCTTTGTAGCTGCCTTGCCTCATCGCGGTTGCTGCCACTTCTCAAGGATGGAGACCAGTCCTCTTTTAGCAAACAACTTGACTTCCTGTACAATATATACAAGATTACACGGCAACTGCTTACATTGGGACTTGCGCTCCATAACGCGACAGAGCCGCAAGTGCATAGCACCGTACAAGAACCCCCGTGGGAAGCCGGGAGCCAGGATTTAACACCTTGGTTGCTCCTCACCGTTCTCCCCACGGCAGATCAAGAACGCTCAGTGACCTGATTGGGCCGACTGTAATTTCGTCTGCCGACGGTCTCCCCACCGCCCTCCCTCTCTTTCTCTTTCTGCAGTTTCTCAGCCACCTGCGTGAAAGAGACGAGGGGAACGGCCGACAAACGACATTCCTAAAAGTGCACCAACACACAATGGTGGCACCGTCCAGCTTCCATGATCATGTTCACCTGTTCGCCCGTTTAGCAAGCGGGCGCGCAGGTGACGTTGCCGCATTTCATCTTTGCCTGGGTATCAACGCGTGACCGTCGCTGTTGTCTGTAGCAAATGAATTGTTGCGCTGCTGAGCACGTGGATGAAGGTCCTATTCCCGATATAGAGGAAGGAAACATTTTGAAGGGAACATTGAGCAATGCGAAAGAAAGAAAGAAAGAAAGAAAGAAAGAAAGAAAGAAAGAAAGAAAGAAAGAAAGAAAGAAAGAAAGAAAGAAAGAAAGAAAGAAAGAAAGAAAGAAAGAAAGAAAGAAAGAAAGAAAGAAAGAAAGAAAGAAAGAATAGTATTTTGGCACGTACACACCAAGCTTCATTAGCCCCCATTTTCGCGATAGAGCAAGGGCCCTTGAATTTTTTACAAACTAAGACATCAATCAAGAGCCATGAGCGCGTGTACTGTATCAAAGGTACACAGTACACAATTTTAATGGGTTATACAACGCCATTGAAACGATGCGAAAAAACCTTGTTGCTAACAAAGCGCTAAAGATAACGATGATAAAATGTACGAAAAGTTGTGTGTAGATAGATGGACGGAATCGAGTGCAACAAAAAAAAAATATGAAAGGTGAGAGAAAGACTGCCGACTGAAACATCTTCCGCTTACTACGACTACGCGACATTTTTATTCCAATCTAGGTATTAAAAAAAAACCATTTCTTGCACGCCGTAGGACAGGCTGGGATCGAAAACTTTGTTGACTTGCACTGTACACTAATGCGAGCTCAACCTAGACATAGTGTATACAATACAAAAAAGTGTGAAAAGCGTACAATTTTCTCGAGTGTTACCAGTAGCGAGAGGTTAAATATAAGAGGCGTTAAAAAGAGGCGTTAACAGCATCCAGAGCAGCGAGGGATTTAAAGAGTGCTGGAAGCCAGCCTCCAACAAACGTAGTGCTTCTTCCAAGAATTTCAGGAGTCTCAAGACGTGTGCCATTGGGCCTCTGAAGTATTGTTTCCTTTGTTTTTGTTTTATTTAAACGCGATACGCTCGCGCTGGAATGTATATGTTCGAAGTTTTCTTAGAGACTCTACAGAGAGAGCATCCATCAACGTTTTCTCTAGATAGAGATTCCCGGATGTTGCCGGATGCTCCGATCGCTTCGGCGAGCGCTGGCACTTTCAGATGTGTATACCAGAAGAACTTCAACAGAAATTGGACATAAAAAAAAGTTTTATTTCCTCTTTATCCGCTTATTTCGGTCGAGCAAAGCCAAGAGGCGATGGTAGTGCCTAATGGCACCAACTGATGTGCACCTAAGCTCGGTAGCATTTCGCTTATTTTCGAATTCGTAGTTTTACTTTTGTCTAGGTAAGATAACAGAATATCGCCTTCTAGCGCCGTCGTCGGCGTTTCAAGCTTGATCCAGGCGAAACAAAAGAAAAAGCGAAATAAAAGGAAAACGAACGTCTATCCTGGATCTTTAAAACTGTTCTCGCTTAAGTCGTGAAGGTGCTCGAGTAACAGCCGTTTCTGATCCAAGCATATGCGGTCGAGCACATACTAGTTTTACTAATATTCAGAATTCTTGTGAAAAATAAAACTGGTACGAAATCGATGGCTCTGGTTCGAGCTAAGAGCTATATCTGATACATATTATATCGAATCATAAGTTCACTTAAGATGAGGGCCAATTAACTGTAAGGATAGTAATGCAAATTAATTGAGTGTGTTCGTTGAAAGAGCAGATGGTTTCCTCGTGAACAGCCGGGATCGTTGCGGCCTCTGGCGGAACACATATCAACCACGCGCTTTTATCTACGTGACCTCTGAGATCCGCTTCGGCAGTGCGAAGCAGCACAACTTTAATCCAAGGAATACACCAGGGAACCCGAACGGGAGAAAATTCAGAACATGTCTTTTTGCCTGAGTGCTCGATATGTGACCGTGGAGTCACCGTGTGATCGGTGGGCCCTTAACACATGACCACGAGGACATGCGATAAGGACCCACTTATCACACGGCGACACAAGTTGCGACAGAAGCGCTGAGCACAAAGGTCGCGGGTTCGATACCAACCGGACCCGCGGCCTTTCAGCTCCGCGCTTATTGCCGCAAATTGTCCGTGCATCTTGTCACATCTTGTCACAAGAACACTTATGAAACTCCCTACTTATGACACCATTGGTGAAACGCAAAGCAAGTACCAAAACTAACTGCGTCTGCTGAAGCCTGGTGGAAGCAAGCATGCACCGGATGCGGGAGTTCAACGCAACAACAAATGCTGTATATCTCAAACAGCGAGGTCTATTCTGTTTTAATCGCGTAAATGTTGACTATCACTCAACCCCAGAAAAAAGAGCCGGTAACTGAAGAAGAGCGAGCTAAGAATCGCACGCTGATTGGACGAGAAGACAGTGAAAGCAAAGAAGTGGTGAAGAGCTCGCCCGGTCTTTTACTGATGCACCTAATACGTCTCGAAGGCGACATGTTCTTCTTTCTTTTCTTTTTCTTTCTTTTCATTTAATTGTATTGATACCCCCCTCCCCCCCCCTTCCCGAAAGCTTTCTACACCTAACGTGGTTTTACAGTGCCTCCGGGATCGGCCCACCTTTGACCAAGCGACCATATCATAAAGACGTCACATAATGTTGAATTCATAATGACGTCACAAATTATCGCGATTGTGACGTCATGAATGACGTCTCATGATGATGCTTTTTGCAGTGCATCGTGTTGACGCCAGCACCACTGACAGTCACTTTTCGCGTTTTATGAGGCACCGAAGGCTTTCTCCTTTAAAATAAAAGGTACGGATGATTGAAGCGCATTGCAGCGCGAAACCGTTAAAGATAAAGTCGTGAGGATGTGTGTAACAGGTGCGGAGAGGAACGTATTATACTGGGAAGGGAAAAGGGTACACTGACGAGTTTCGCGATTAGGAGTCGCCGATAATTGCTCGTTCGTGAAGCTTCAGAATGAACTGTACGCCCCTATGCGGCTTGGTCGATCGAAGAACACGGCTGCGAGCCTACGGCTCTGGTTCCGACTTGGAATTGACACATGACACGAATCATAGCGTCGTGCAAAAGCTGAGAAGCGGGCGTCTTCATTCCGTCCTTTGCTTCTGTGTTTTTTTATCTATAGGGTGGCATTCTCCCTATAAAAAAAAAAACGCTTCCACGAAGCTTCGACGAAGACTGAGCACTGGCGGTTTGTTAAATAGCAAAAAGGCAGCCTGGTGAAATGTGTTCTAAGAAGGAATCGATTCTTACCCCGCGGTTAGACCAAGACGCATCCGCGATTATGAGTTCACGCCATTTCTCCTTAGGAAGTACTTCAAAGTAAACCGAATAATTTATAGCGAAAGTGAAGCGCCTTGCTTCCTTAATGGCTATAGTACTTTTCTATCATTGTTCGTTACTGGCAAAAAGTCGCAGGCCTCTTAATGACTTTTAATGGACATTGAAAGAACTGTGTTGAAACGTCGGCATGCGTAGTAAGGACTGCGGTTCGTGAATGGCGATGCGTTCATCTTGTACTCTTTAATCTGTTTGATCATTCGCCTAATATATTTATTGCTTCGATATATCTTATGTGTTGCAATACTGTTGGAGCACGGAAAACACCCCAAAGAAATCATTTTCAGGCGAAATGAATAGCGTATTCGCAAGATTCTAGCGCGCTCCCGACAGTAACACGCATGTAACATTACATTACAAAAATTGGATGAAAAATATCTTGGTGCCAATTTGGCTTTTGAACCATATCGTAACGCGCACATAAATTTGAGGACTACATTTATCGGGAAAAAATTCGGTACAGTACATTGTAGAAAAAAACATGCATGAATGCGCACTGCGAGGAGGAAAAAATTATCTCCGTCTTTCATTCTTGTTTACTTACATGTACATTAAATTAAGAAAGCACTCAGCTATATCCACAACGTCTTTATGAGTAAGCCTAGATAACGTAAAATTTTCGGTTGCCTATGGTTGAATCGGCTCCCTGCATTATTGAAAGGCCTACGGCAATGACTTCCTGGAGGTTAGCCAATGAAAACCCGTATCTATAGAAGTTCAGAAAGAATGTTTAACAACAGAACAAATAAATATAATACCCATAAAAACCCCGCCGGCATGCTCCGATGTCGCCTGCTCCATTGTTGTTTTTGAAACAGCTGAGGCTTTTAGCGCAGAACGCAAGAGAAAGTCAGCTTGCCGAGCTACCAGATGACACCTGAAGTTCGTAGCTTCCTTTTTTTTTTCTTAAATCTTGAAAACCATACGATGACGTACCGCATGAAACCGCAAGCACCGCAAAAGTTCCAACTTTCTGCACAGCTCCTAACCGAATTATTCCGACTTAAATTACTTATCCTTCTTTTTCGTTCTTACATTTTTTAAAGTACTTTGAAACAGGAGGAACCAGAACACTAACGGACGCACATCTGCGAAAACGAGCACATGTTTCGAAAGCACCGACCAACAGTTACGCACCTTGAAAAGCAACCCTAAAGTGTATTTCGCTCGGAGCTTCAATAAATTGTGCTTCATACTGTGGCTCGTCCATTACACAAAATGAAAACTTCCTGAAACTGCGTTCTTCTCGTTTACAAATCAAAGCAATTGCAAGCTAGCGCTTCGACATGGAAAGCAGTCGGTGTTTACAACGCGACAGTAAGAGTCACTTAAACTTAATTCTTTGAGAGTCTCTAATGAAAGTAGCAGTGTTAACATTGTCGCGGAGCGTACACAGACATCAGAGCTGCCGTAAAACAGCTTGCAGAAATGGCTGAGACACGGCAGCTCCAACTCATTTTGCGGATGCTACTTTTGTGAGGTATAAAGAGTTTCCTGCTTTTTCGCTGTGTCGTACGAAGTAACCATGAGATTTCGTATCAACGTGTTGCATACATTGAAACTCAGTATATCAGTGCGAAAGACAGCGCCGCTTTAATGGAAACTGATCACCGACTTGGAATGTTAGCTGAAAAACACAACCACGAAGCGACGCGCGACGCACACAAAAGCCCGAACTAGAAACGGACGTGCTTTTCCGGGACATTGCTTCTGGAAGATATAACCTCAATGCCAATTATAGGGTTTTTAAACCCGAATATATACCTGTCGATCGAGTTTAAGTACCTTTAAATCCTTCTCAAGCAGTAACAGCATTTAATGCAAACGCATACACGAAGTGAGACGCGGCACACGAGAGGAGACTCAAAAGAGGAACGAAATTTGCTTTAATGCTGATGGGAAATTCAATACCAAAGTGTGCCGTTGTATTTTCCATGACCAAGTATCGTTTTTGCGTAAATGTTTTATTTGCTCAATGTATCGCTTCTTTAGGGGCCCTTGTTGTAATCCGTGCTCTTTCTTTTTTTGTGATGTCGGGCATAGAACAACGTACGAGCGCCAAGTATTGATTTTACTCTAGCAGATAATTTAACGCTTAAAAATCGTGGCGCTTTTCCGTGCCGAAAACGCCAGAAACAAAACAGATGACGGGAGTAATTCGGCTCATGTCTTGCGCTTTCCCCGCGATGTCCGCGCTGAAGTCACAGAGCGTACGAAGGTCACTTCGCTCGCTGCAGCGGCCGCGTTTGCGAAAGGAGCGCGCTGTTGAAACAGAAATAAGTAACAACTGTGAGAGTTAGTTCGCGCTCGTCCTGTGTGTACTTGTTCGTTCGTTTCGTGCGCCCTGCTTTATGTTTGAGCAGTGCGCTTCAAGTGCGCTCACGGGATGTGGATGAAAAATTCAGAAGAACACGACATTATTCGTCCTCGTCCGGTCAGTACTGCGTCAACTATGAACCCACACCAACTTCCTCAAGTTTCAATTCTCACGGAGTAATTCGGGCTGGTCTTTCTGTCATGCTGGGATCTTGAGTGAAATCCAGAAAAAAATAGGACACTGCGGATATGTTTGCTATATATCTACTGCTTTTCTGTAGCTTTACTTACGACCTAAGTATGACAAAAGCAAACGTGTCTACGTTAGTGCCAGGATCGCTCCATAGTTTGACTCATTATAACAATGTATAGCGGTGACCCTTCAGTTCCAAGTTTACTTTTCTTACACGGAACCCAAGGACCCGTTAACTGCGCTAATGATCTAGAAGTGGGAGACAATCGAAGAGCAGTGCCTAAGGCGGATCACAGAAAACCACCATACTCACAAAAAGGGAAAAAAAAAAGAAACAGGGCCAGCGGGCGAGGAGACTTTCGGACGTCAATTACCGATATTGCGAGGCCACAAAATAAGTCGTCGAGTGGGCAGGGCGTCAGAGGAAACTATGACAGGGTGAAAAGCGCAGACCTACGTGATAGTTAAAGAGACCGAAGTAAAAGAAAAGTGCAGCCGCGATTCAGAAAGAGAGCAACGGGTGGCGCCACTGTCGGGAACAATGGCTTAGCTCGAGGAACAACAAAGGGTCTCGAGAGACCCGGATGATGCTCTTCATCTTCCCTCTGAACGGTGGCGGCTACAGACAGGGCGAGGTCTACTTTTTGCACGCCGGAAGTTTACAGCGATGATGGAGTGAATGAAGTGATGACTTCAAGAGTAGCACTAAGAAAAAAAGCGAGAAATAGGGAATGATAATTCAGGAGAACATCGAGACGGAATGAAGTTGGCATAGAAGTCCATTCGACGAAATCGTCGAGGGTGGCTGCGCGTGACATTAAACAGACCACAGAAGAACAGACAGGAAGCTCAAGGACAAAGAAATATATGGTATGGTTGTGGCTGCACAGTTGAGGCTCGCCACTGTAATTCCCTGCCTATTGCCAAATCATTATTTTAGCAACAGAGCTGTTTAAGATTTCCAAAACCCGGTCCGGCGTCAGCAGAAAACTCGGGCGATGGTATCTCGAGTCGCCAAGCAACACGTTGGAGGAAGTAGGAGGAGAAGAGAAGTTGGAGAGGAGGAGGCGAAGAAATGAATAAAAGAAAATAAAATTTCTTGGCTAGGCGGGATACCAACCAGCGTATCCACGGTCCGCGTATCCAAGGCGAGCGTCGTAACCACTCGGCTGTCCAAGTAGGCTAGCAGAACACGCATTTGTGGGAGCCATATGATTGCGTTGCTATGGGCGAGAGGACGAGCAAGAAAGAAAGAGAAAGAAAGAGAGAGATATATAAAGAGATAGAAAGAAACCGAAAGTGAGAGGAAGAAAGCATAGCATAGCCATGTATGGGTATAATGTAGCAAAGGGTGTGAAAGAGGTGTGTGGGTGAGAAGGAGAGAAAGGAGGAGGGGAAGGCCATAAGCTCCACCGTTTTCTCAGTCTTCGCACTCACAGTACGTAGCTGCCCCAATTTTGATTGTTTGATAGGCAAACATGTGCAAATATACAAGGACACAAAGGAAGCAGGGAAGGAGCAGGCTGAATACAATCACCGAGGGAGGCACTACGCCTGCCTACACTTATGGAAGCAGGGAATGAACGCAGGAAATTAAGATAGTCAAGCCGAGTTTAATCGAGCAAAAGCGACTAAAGCTGCACTAAACCAACGACAGGGTGATGAAATTTCGCACGTGATCGCAGCGTAGAATGCCGTATCTAAACTTTTAAATAATGATTTGCGTCATTTTAGGAACTGATGACCTCAGTCAGAGGAGAATGAAGGTATGAAATGAAGGTAAGGAGAAAGACGAAAGAAACACGAAATAAATAAAAAGACCTCAGGAAAGACGGGGAAACGTGAAACCATACTCCCATATTCTAAACGCAACTCTCCTGAATAGAAGTTTTGAGCGGCAACAGGTCTTAGTTTTAATCTGTCTCGCTAATCAAAGAAAGCTCAAAGAAGGCACGTAGATTAGATATAGCAATATGGATAGCTTCATGCCAACAGTCACCTTTATGTTCTTAGATCAAGAGGATACCACCGAAAGTCTCCAATAAAGTTAAAAGAAAAACGCGTATTACAATAAAAAAAGGAAATAAACGCCAAATTCTGTCACGATAGTCCCATCGCAGTAGTTCTAAGGAAAGTAACATGAGTATCGGAATGATGCTGGCGCCGTTCTGCAATAAAATCATTTCAGCAACTGATGCCTGCCGCTCACATTGAGCTGACTGAAGTTCAATGCAATATGTGATCTTTAAATATACACGAAAGTGTTCAATGCACGCTTCACAAATAGTAACAGATCTTAATATTGTTCATCAAGGAGACTGCGTATAAGATGGAACACTTGTTATAAATACTGCCTTCATAGAATTTTCTTTAACACCATAGGAGCCCTACAAAAAAAGAAAGAGAAAAATGGCTATACAAAGACCGATAATCGAAGCTAATATAGCGATCTTTTTGTGAAGAACCTGACGTGAGCTTTGAGTGATCGGATCGAATATCGAGAACGGCCTCTACGGACTTCGGTGAATACATCCAGCAAGCATGATCACGCCCAGTCGTGATATTCAGGTCCAGGAAGTGGATGCACTCATCCCTAGCTTTAAACCGCGAACTTTCAGCTAAGGCGAGCGCTGATACCAACTACAGTGAAAAATGTTTTGCTTGGAACTTGGATGTTCTCGTTAACCTCGCGAAACAGAAAGTTACACTTTTCGGGATGTTTCATTACGTGCAGAAATGTGATGCTAACTTAGGCGTTCAGAGGATGGATCTTACTATAATTCAGAAGTGTCACACTGTTATTTTTTTTAATAATTCTTGCTAAAACCTCGCAGACATTGCTATTTTATATATTTGTAGGATATTATCACACATTCTTACGACATCCCTTTTAAATAACTCTTCTACATCAGTTTTTATAAACTGTGACTTCTGTCATAATTAAAGATTATGACACACTTGACGAAGTAAGGCTCATTTCACGAAAGTTGAACAGTAGTCCGTCAAACGATCGCTTCGTAATTACGTTACCTTAAGTGGTAATTATAGACCCTTGCCTAAAACTATGCATTCCATCAGACTTGAGAGAAAATAGGAGATTTGAAGCATTAGTCCACCGCCTACGGCTTGGCACAGCATTTACGCGACACTTCCTACACAGGATAAACCGTTCGTCTAGTGCAGAATGTTCCTGCGGCCACCCTGACGAAGATGTACATCATCTACTTATCGAGTGCAAAAAATATGAATCACAACGCAAAGTACTACGAGCAAGTCTGCTACTTTTAGATAGAAGGCTTTTCACATTGACGAAAATACGAGGTCCATGGCCAATGCAAGTCTTCATAAAAGAGCGCTTGTCACCTTCAAGAGGTTTCTTGAAGATTCTAATATTTTATGCAAATATTGACCTGCTGTACACGATGTCGACTACCCCTTAATACTAAAGGAAATCTGTAATGTTGTGATTTTACGTGTAATGACTTGTGTCAGTGTGTTTTCTGGTGGATGTCAAGCAATATAGGATATTTGAGTTTGAACGTCTACATGTCAACTGACTTTTCCTATTTGAACTTCTGATACAACACTTGTGTACATATGAACCTATTAGGCGTATCCGAACTGCCATGTGATGTTGGGCTGTGCGTATTTTCACATCGTTTGTTCTACTGTATTGCATTTTGTGCCCTTATTATTTTTCTTGCTACTTATTTAGTCTGCTAAGCGAGAAGGAGTAGCCGGTGCCACCATAATGGCACCAACCTCTCCTATGTCATCATTTCAATAAAAAAATTATGGCAGCGGGGAGGGAGGAGGAAAAAACCGGCAATCAATAGGAGTACGATTGCTGAGACTAGTGCCAGATAAGAAATGTTCGCGTCTCGTGTACTTATTATTCGCACTGCTTGTGGGAATCTTGTAAAATCTGATAACTGTCGTACATTGAAACACGTACGAAACAGAGCATCTAATGGCTGAGACATGTTTAATAAAAGAGAAAGAAAAGGTGGTAGTTTGCAGTGTCTGCGGCTTTCTTTTTTCGCCAAGAAGAAGTTAAACTACTGGTTTTGGTAAAACTTTTGTTGGGCCTAGTTGGTACATAGCATTTAGGAAGAGAAGTTCAGCGCAAATCAAGACGGACCACAAAGAATATATATATATATATATATATATATATATATATATATATATATATATATATATATATATATATATATATAATCTTCTCCGCACAGAAACATACCGCAAGAAAGAAAGGGACATAAAATTGATCGTGGAGCAAGGACAGGAGCATGTGTTCATTAGGCGGCCCTTTCGAAATAATTAGTTTCTACAGGCTCTTCTCAGAGATTAA